>NW_028233581.1:0-40539 GCF_054856555.1 Leptonotus elevatus | reverse complement strand
TCAAAATCTTCAAAATGAGCAAAAGCACAATGAAATTAATGCTTGAATCATCTTCATTTTGCTAAAATACACCAATGACAGCAAAAAGTTTGAGTCTACAACATTTAGTTAAGGTGTGAGAGCCAAAATGAACTTTTTATGGCTTTAAATGCATTTTCAGCCTGATTGTACACTTCAGGTGAAAATGTCAAAATCTTCAAAATGAGCAAAAGCACAATGAAATTAATGCTTGAATCATCTTCATTTTGCTAAAATACACTAATGACAGCAAAAAGTTTGAGTCTACAACATTTAGTTAAGGTGTGAGAGCCAAAATCAACTTTTTATGGCTTTAAATGCATTTTCAGCCCGATTGTACACTTCAGGTGAAAATGTCAAAATCTTCAAAATGAGCAAAAGCACAATGAAATTAATGCTTGAATCATCTTCATTTTGCTAAAATACACTAATGACAGCAAAAAGTTTGAGTCTACAACATTTAGTTAAGGTGTGAGAGCCAAAATGAACTTTTTATGGCTTTAAATGCATTTTCAGCCTGATTGTACACTTCAGGTGAAAATGTCAAAATCTTCAAAATGAGCAAAAGCACAATGAAATTAATGCTTGAATCATCTTCATTTTGCTAAAATACACTAATGACAGCAAAAAGTTTGAATCTACAACATTTAGTTAAGGTGTGAGAGCCAAAATGAACTTTTTATTGCTTTAAATGCATTTTCAGCCCGATTGTACACTTCAGGTGAAAATGTCAAAATCTTCAAAATGAGCAAAAGCACAATGAAATTAATGCTTGAATCATCTTCATTTTGCTAAAATACACTAATGACAGCAAAAAGTTTGAGTCTACAACATTTAGTTAAGGTGTGAGAGCCAAAATGAACTTTTTATGGCTTTAAATGCATTTTCAGCCTGATTGTACACTTCAGGTGAAAATGTCAAAATCTTCAAAATGAGCAAAAGCACAATGAAATTAATGCTTGAATCATCTTCATTTTGCTAAAATACACTAATGACAGCAAAAAGTTTGAGTCTACAACATTTAGTTAAGGTGTGAGAGCCAAAATGAACTTTTTATGGCTTTAAATGCATTTTCAGCCTGATTGTACACTTCAGGTGAAAATGTCAAAATCTTCAAAATGAGCAAAAGCACAATGAAATTAATGCTTGAATCATCTTCATTTTGCTAACATACACTAATGACAGCAAAAAGTTTGAGTCTACAACATTTAGTTAAGGTGTGAGAGCCAAAATGAACTTTTTATGGCTTTAAATGCATTTTCAGCCCGATTGTACACTTCAGGTGAAAATGTCAAAATCTTCAAAATGAGCAAAAGCACAATGAAATTAATGCTTGAATCATCTTCATTTTGCTAAAATATACTAATGACAGCAAAAAGTTTGAGTCTACAACATTTAGTTAAGGTGTGAGAGCCAAAATGAACTTTTTATTGCTTTAAATGCATTTTCAGCCCGATTGTACACTTCAGGTGAAAATGTCAAAATCTTCAAAATGAGCAAAAGCACAATGAAATTAATGCTTGAATCATCTTCATTTTGCTAAAATACACTAATGACAGCAAAAAGTTTGAGTCTACAACATTTAGTTAAGGTGTGAGAGCCAAAATGAACTTTTTATGGCTTTAAATGCATTTTCAGCCTGATTGTACACTTCAGGTGAAAATGTCAAAATCTTCAAAATGAGCAAAAGCACAATGAAATTAATGCTTGAATCATCTTCATTTTGCTAAAATACACTAATGACAGCAAAAAGTTTGAGTCTACAACATTTAGTTAAGGTGTGAGAGCCAAAATGAACTTTTTATGGCTTTAAATGCATTTTCAGCCTGATTGTACACTTCAGGTGAAAATGTCAAAATCTTCAAAATGAGCAAAAGCACAATGAAATTAATGCTTGAATCATCTTCATTTTGCTAAAATACACTAATGACAGCAAAAAGTTTGAGTCTACAACATTTAGTTAAGGTGTGAGAGCCAAAATGAACTTTTTATGGCTTTAAATGCATTTTCAGCCTGATTGTACACTTCAGGTGAAAATGTCAAAATCTTCAAAATGAGCAAAAGCACAATGAAATTAATGCTTGAATCATCTTCATTTTGCTAACATACACTAATGACAGCAAAAAGTTTGAGTCTACAACATTTAGTTAAGGTGTGAGAGCCAAAATGAACTTTTTATGGCTTTAAATGCATTTTCAGCCTGATTGTACACTTCAGGTGAAAATGTCAAAATCTTCAAAATGAGCAAAAGCACAATGAAATTAATGCTTGAATCATCTTCATTTTGCTAAAATACACTAATGACAGCAAAAAGTTTGAGTCTACAACATTTAGTTAAGGTGTGAGAGCCAAAATGAACTTTTTATGGCTTTAAATGCATTTTCAGCCTGATTGTACACTTCAGGTGAAAATGTCAAAATCTTCAAAATGAGCAAAAGCACAATGAAATTAATGCTTGAATCATCTTCATTTTGCTAAAATACACTAATGACAGCAAAAAGTTTGAGTCTACAACATTTAGTTAAGGTGTGAGAGCCAAAATGAACTTTTTATGGCTTTAAATGCATTTTCAGCCTGATTGTACACTTCAGGTGAAAATGTCAAAATCTTCAAAATGAGCAAAAGCACAATGAAATTAATGCTTGAATCATCTTCATTTTGCTAAAATACACTAATGACAGCAAAAAGTTTTAGTCTACAACATTTAGTTAAGGTGTGAGAGCCAAAATGAACTTTTTATGGCTTTAAATGCATTTTCAGCCTGATTGTACACTTCAGGTGAAAATGTCAAAATCTTCAAAATGAGCAAAAGCACAATGAAATTAATGCTTGAATCATCTTCATTTTGCTAAAATACACCAATGACAGCAAAAAGTTTGAGTCTACAACATTTAGTTAAGGTGTGAGAGCCAAAATGAACTTTTTATGGCTTTAAATGCATTTTCAGCCTGATTGTACACTTCAGGTGAAAATGTCAAAATCTTCAAAATGAGCAAAAGCACAATGAAATTAATGCTTGAATCATCTTCATTTTGCTAAAATACACTAATGACAGCAAAAAGTTTGAGTCTACAACATTTAGTTAAGGTGTGAGAGCCAAAATGAACTTTTTATGGCTTTAAATGCATTTTCAGCCCGATTGTACACTTCAGGTGAAAATGTCAAAATCTTCAAAATGAGCAAAAGCACAATAAAATTAATGCTTGAATCATCTTCATTTTGCTAAAATATACTAATGACAGCAAAAAGTTTGAGTCTACAACATTTAGTTAAGGTGTGAGAGCCAAAATGAACTTTTTATTGCTTTAAACGCGTTTTCAGCCCCTAATTGTACACTTCAGGTGAAAATGTCAAAATCTTCAAAATGAGCAAAAGCACAATGAAATTAATGCTTGAATCATCTTCATTTTGCTAAAATACACTAATGACAGCAAAAAGTTTGAATCTACAACATTTAGTTAAGGTGTGAGAGCCAAAATGAGCTTTTTATTGCTTTAAATGCATTTTCAGCCCGATTGTACACTTCAGGTGAAAATGTCAAAATCTTCAAAATGAGCAAAAGCACAATGAAATTAATGCTTGAATCATCTTCATTTTGCTAAAATACACTAATGACAGCAAAAAGTTTGAGTCTACAACATTTAGTTAAGGTGTGAGAGCCAAAATGAACTTTTTATGGCTTTAAATGCATTTTCAGCCTGATTGTACACTTCAGGTGAAAATGTCAAAATCTTCAAAATGAGCAAAAGCACAATAAAATTAATGCTTGAATCATCTTCATTTTGCTAAAATATACTAATGACAGCAAAAAGTTTGAGTCTACAACATTTAGTTAAGGTGTGAGAGCCAAAATGAACTTTTTATTGCTTTAAACGCGTTTTCAGCCCCTAATTGTACACTTCAGGTGAAAATGTCAAAATCTTCAAAATGAGCAAAAGCACAATGAAATTAATGCTTGAATCATCTTCATTTTGCTAAAATACACTAATGACAGCAAAAAGTTTGAGTCTACAACATTTAGTTAAGGTGTGAGAGCCAAAATGAACTTTTTATGGCTTTAAATGCATTTTCAGCCTGATTGTACACTTCAGGTGAAAATGTCAAAATCTTCAAAATGAGCAAAAGCACAATGAAATTAATGCTTGAATCATCTTCATTTTGCTAAAATACAATAATGACAGCAAAAAGTTTTAGTCTACAACATTTAGTTAAGGTGTGAGAGCCAAAATGAACTTTTTATGGCTTTAAATGCATTTTCAGCCTGATTGTACACTTCAGGTGAAAATGTCAAAATCTTCAAAATGAGCAAAAGCACAATGAAATTAATGCTTGAATCATCTTCATTTTGCTAAAATACACCAATGACAGCAAAAAGTTTGAGTCTACAACATTTAGTTAAGGTGTGAGAGCCAAAATGAACTTTTTATGGCTTTAAATGCATTTTCAGCCTGATTGTACACTTCAGGTGAAAATGTCAAAATCTTCAAAATGAGCAAAAGCACAATGAAATTAATGCTTGAATCATCTTCATTTTGCTAAAATACACTAATGACAGCAAAAAGTTTGAGTCTACAACATTTAGTTAAGGTGTGAGAGCCAAAATGAACTTTTTATGGCTTTAAATGCATTTTCAGCCCGATTGTACACTTCAGGTGAAAATGTCAAAATCTTCAAAATGAGCAAAAGCACAATAAAATTAATGCTTGAATCATCTTCATTTTGCTAAAATATACTAATGACAGCAAAAAGTTTGAGTCTACAACATTTAGTTAAGGTGTGAGAGCCAAAATGAACTTTTTATTGCTTTAAACGCGTTTTCAGCCCCTAATTGTACACTTCAGGTGAAAATGTCAAAATCTTCAAAATGAGCAAAAGCACAATGAAATTAATGCTTGAATCATCTTCATTTTGCTAAAATACACTAATGACAGCAAAAAGTTTGAATCTACAACATTTAGTTAAGGTGTGAGAGCCAAAATGAACTTTTTATTGCTTTAAATGCATTTTCAGCCCGATTGTACACTTCAGGTGAAAATGTCAAAATCTTCAAAATGAGCAAAAGCACAATGAAATTAATGCTTGAATCATCTTCATTTTGCTAAAATACACTAATGACAGCAAAAAGTTTGAGTCTACAACATTTAGTTAAGGTGTGAGAGCCAAAATGAACTTTTTATGGCTTTAAATGCATTTTCAGCCTGATTGTACACTTCAGGTGAAAATGTCAAAATCTTCAAAATGAGCAAAAGCACAATGAAATTAATGCTTGAATCATCTTCATTTTGCTAAAATACACTAATGACAGCAAAAAGTTTGAGTCTACAACATTTAGTTAAGGTGTGAGAGCCAAAATGAACTTTTTATGGCTTTAAATGCATTTTCAGCCTGATTGTACACTTCAGGTGAAAATGTCAAAATCTTCAAAATGAGCAAAAGCACAATGAAATTAATGCTTGAATCATCTTCATTTTGCTAAAATACACTAATGACAGCAAAAAGTTTGAGTCTACAACATTTAGTTAAGGTGTGAGAGCCAAAATGAACTTTTTATGGCTTTAAATGCACTTTCAGCCTGATTGTACACTTCAGGTGAAAATGTCAAAATCTTCAAAATGAGCAAAAGCACAATGAAATTAATGCTTGAATCATCTTCATTTTGCTAAAATACACTAATGACAGCAAAAAGTTTGAGTCTACAACATTTAGTTAAGGTGTGAGAGCCAAAATGAACTTTTTATTGCTTTAAACGCGTTTTCAGCCCCTAATTGTACACTTCAGGTGAAAATGTCAAAATCTTCAAAATGAGCAAAAGCACAATGAAATTAATGCTTGAATCATCTTCATTTTGCTAACATACACTAATGACAGCAAAAAGTTTGAGTCTACAACATTTAGTTAAGGTGTGAGAGCCAAAATGAACTTTTTATGGCTTTAAATGCATTTTCAGCCCGATTGTACACTTCAGGTGAAAATGTCAAAATCTTCAAAATGAGCAAAAGCACAATGAAATTAATGCTTGAATCATCTTCATTTTGCTAAAATACACTAATGACAGCAAAAAGTTTGAGTCTACAACATTTAGTTAAGGTGTGAGAGCCAAAATGAACTTTTTATGGCTTTAAATGCATTTTCAGCCCGATTGTACACTTCAGGTGAAAATGTCAAAATCTTCAAAATGAGCAAAAGCACAATAAAATTAATGCTTGAATCATCTTCATTTTGCTAAAATATACTAATGACAGCAAAAAGTTTGAGTCTACAACATTTAGTTAAGGTGTGAGAGCCAAAATGAACTTTTTATTGCTTTAAACGCGTTTTCAGCCCCTAATTGTACACTTCAGGTGAAAATGTCAAAATCTTCAAAATGAGCAAAAGCACAATGAAATTAATGCTTGAATCATCTTCATTTTGCTAAAATACACTAATGACAGCAAAAAGTTTGAATCTACAACATTTAGTTAAGGTGTGAGAGCCAAAATGAACTTTTTATTGCTTTAAATGCATTTTCAGCCCGATTGTACACTTCAGGTGAAAATGTCAAAATCTTCAAAATGAGCAAAAGCACAATGAAATTAATGCTTGAATCATCTTCATTTTGCTAAAATACACTAATGACAGCAAAAAGTTTGAGTCTACAACATTTAGTTAAGGTGTGAGAGCCAAAATGAACTTTTTATGGCTTTAAATGCATTTTCAGCCTGATTGTACACTTCAGGTGAAAATGTCAAAATCTTCAAAATGAGCAAAAGCACAATGAAATTAATGCTTGAATCATCTTCATTTTGCTAAAATACACTAATGACAGCAAAAAGTTTGAGTCTACAACATTTAGTTAAGGTGTGAGAGCCAAAATGAACTTTTTATGGCTTTAAATGCATTTTCAGCCTGATTGTACACTTCAGGTGAAAATGTCAAAATCTTCAAAATGAGCAAAAGCACAATGAAATTAATGCTTGAATCATCTTCATTTTGCTAAAATACACTAATGACAGCAAAAAGTTTGAGTCTACAACATTTAGTTAAGGTGTGAGAGCCAAAATGAACTTTTTATGGCTTTAAATGCACTTTCAGCCTGATTGTACACTTCAGGTGAAAATGTCAAAATCTTCAAAATGAGCAAAAGCACAATGAAATTAATGCTTGAATCATCTTCATTTTGCTAAAATACACTAATGACAGCAAAAAGTTTGAGTCTACAACATTTAGTTAAGGTGTGAGAGCCAAAATGAACTTTTTATTGCTTTAAACGCGTTTTCAGCCCCTAATTGTACACTTCAGGTGAAAATGTCAAAATCTTCAAAATGAGCAAAAGCACAATGAAATTAATGCTTGAATCATCTTCATTTTGCTAAAATACACTAATGACAGCAAAAAGTTTGAGTCTACAACATTTAGTTAAGGTGTGAGAGCCAAAATGAACTTTTTATGGCTTTAAATGCATTTTCAGCCTGATTGTACACTTCAGGTGAAAATGTCAAAATCTTCAAAATGAGCAAAAGCACAATGAAATTAATGCTTGAATCATCTTCATTTTGCTAACATACACTAACGACAGCAAAAAGTTTGAGTCTACAACATTTAGTTAAGGTGTGAAGCCAAAATGAACTTTTTATGGCTTTAAATGCATTTTCAGCCCGATTGTACACTTCAGGTGAAAATGTCAAAATCTTCAAAATGAGCAAAAGCACAATGAAATTAATGCTTGAATCATCTTCATTTTGCTAAAATACCCTAATGACAGCAAAAAGTTTGAGTCTACAACATTTAGTTAAGGTGTGAGAGCCAAAATGAACTTTTTATGGCTTTAAATGCATTTTCAGCCTGATTGTACACTTCAGGTGAAAATGTCAAAATCTTCAAAATGAGCAAAAGCACAATGAAATTAATGATTGAATCATCTTCATTTTGCTAACATACACTAATGACAGCAAAAAGTTTGAGTCTACAACATTTAGTTAAGGTGTGAGAGCCAAAATGAACTTTTTATGGCTTTAAATGCATTTTCAGCCTGATTGTACACTTCAGGTGAAAATGTCAAAATCTTCAAAATGAGCAAAAGCACAATGAAATTAATGCTTGAATCATCTTCATTTTGCTAAAGTACACTAATGACAGCAAAAAGTTTGAGTCTACAACATTTAGTTAAGGTGTGAGAGCCAAAATGAACTTTTTATGGCTTTAAATGCATTTTCAGCCTGATAGTACACTTCAGGTGAAAATGTCAAAATCTTCAAAATGAGCAAAAGCACAATGAAATTAATGATTGAATCATCTTCATTTTGCTAACATACACTAATGACAGCAAAAAGTTTGAGTCTACAACATTTAGTTAAGGTGTGAGAGCCAAAATGAACTTTTTATGGCTTTAAATGCATTTTCAGCCTGATTGTACACTTCAGGTGAAAATGTCAAAATCTTCAAAATGAGCAAAAGCACAATGAAATTAATGATTGAATCATCTTCATTTTGCTAACATACACTAATGACAGCAAAAAGTTTGAGTCTACAACATTTAGTTAAGGTGTGAGAGCCAAAATGAACTTTTTATGGCTTTAAATGCATTTTCAGCCTGATTGTACACTTCAGGTGAAAATGTCAAAATCTTCAAAATGAGCAAAAGCACAATGAAATTAATGCTTGAATCATCTTCATTTTGCTAAAGTACACTAATGACAGCAAAAAGTTTGAGTCTACAACATTTAGTTAAGGTGTGAGAGCCAAAATGAACTTTTTATGGCTTTAAATGCATTTTCAGCCTGATTGTACACTTCAGGTGAAAATGTCAAAATCTTCAAAATGAGCAAAAGCACAATGAAATTAATGCTTGAATCATCTTCATTTTGCTAAAATATACTAATGACAGCAAAAAGTTTGAGTCTACAACATTTAGTTAAGGTGTGAGAGCCAAAATGAACTTTTTATTGCTTTAAACGCGTTTTCAGCCCCTAATTGTACACTTCAGGTGAAAATGTCAAAATCTTCAAAATGAGCAAAAGCACAATGAAATTAATGCTTGAATCATCTTCATTTTGCTAACATACACTAATGACAGCAAAAAGTTTGAGTCTACAACATTTAGTTAAGGTGTGAGAGCCAAAATGAACTTTTTATGGCTTTAAATGCATTTTCAGCCTGATTGTACACCTCAGGTGAAAATGTCAAAATCTTCAAAATGAGCAAAAGCACAATGAAATTAATGCTTGAATCATCTTCATTTTGCTAAAATACACTAATGACAGCAAAAAGTTTGAGTCTACAACATTTAGTTAAGGTGTGAGAGCCAAAATGAACTTTTTATGGCTTTAAATGCATTTTCAGCCTGATTGTACACTTCAGGTGAAAATGTCAAAATCTTCAAAATGAGCAAAAGCACAATGAAATTAATGCTTGAATCATCTTCATTTTGCTAACATACACTAATGACAGCAAAAAGTTTGAGTCTACAACATTTAGTTAAGGTGTGAGAGCCAAAATGAACTTTTTATGGCTTTAAATGCATTTTCAGCCTGATTGTACACTTCAGGTGAAAATGTCAAAATCTTCAAAATGAGCAAAAGCACAATGAAATTAATGTTTGAATCATCTTCATTTTGCTAAAATACACTAATGACAGCAAACAGTTTGAGTCTACAACATTTAGTTAAGGTGTGAGAGCCAAAATGAACTTTTTATGGCTTTAAATGCATTTTCAGCCTGATTGTACACTTCAGGTGAAAATGTCAAAATCTTCAAAATGAGCAAAAGCACAATGAAATTAATGATTGAATCATCTTCATTTTGCTAACATACACTAATGACAGCAAAAAGTTTGAGTCTACAACATTTAGTTAAGGTGTGAGAGCCAAAATGAACTTTTTATGGCTTTAAATGCATTTTCAGCCTGATTGTACACTTCAGGTGAAAATGTCAAAATCTTCAAAATGAGCAAAAGCACAATGAAATTAATGCTTGAATCATCTTCATTTTGCTAAAATATACTAATGACAGCAAAAAGTTTGAGTCTACAACATTTAGTTAAGGTGTGAGAGCCAAAATGAACTTTTTATTGCTTTAAACGCGTTTTCAGCCCCTAATTGTACACTTCAGGTGAAAATGTCAAAATCTTCAAAATGAGCAAAAGCACAATGAAATTAATGCTTGAATCATCTTCATTTTGCTAAAATACACTAATGACAGCAAAAAGTTTGAGTCTACAACATTTAGTTAAGGTGTGAGAGCCAAAATGAACTTTTTATGGCTTTAAATGCATTTTCAGCCTGATTGTACACTTCAGGTGAAAATGTCAAAATCTTCAAAATGAGCAAAAGCACAATGAAATTAATGCTTGAATCATCTTCATTTTGCTAACATACACTAATGACAGCAAAAAGTTTGAGTCTACAACATTTAGTTAAGGTGTGAGAGCCAAAATGAACTTTTTATGGCTTTAAATGCATTTTCAGCCCGATTGTACACTTCAGGTGAAAATGTCAAAATCTTCAAAATGAGCAAAAGCACAATAAAATTAATGCTTGAATCATCTTCATTTTGCTAAAATATACTAATGACAGCAAAAAGTTTGAGTCTACAACATTTAGTTAAGGTGTGAGAGCCAAAATGAACTTTTTATTGCTTTAAACGCGTTTTCAGCCCCTAATTGTACACTTCAGGTGAAAATGTCAAAATCTTCAAAATGAGCAAAAGCACAATGAAATTAATGCTTGAATCATCTTCATTTTGCTAACATACACTAATGACAGCAAAAAGTTTGAGTCTACAACATTTAGTTAAGGTGTGAGAGCCAAAATGAACTTTTTATGGCTTTAAATGCATTTTCAGCCTTATTGTACACTTCAGGTGAAAATGTCAAAATCTTCAAAATGAGCAAAAGCACAATGAAATTAATGCTTGAATCATCTTCATTTTGCTAAAATACACTAATGACAGCAAAAAGTTTGAGTCTACAACATTTATTTAAGGTGTGAGAGCCAAAATGAACTTTTTATGGCTTTAAATGCATTTTCAGCCTGATTGTACACTTCAGGTGAAAATGTCAAAATCTTCAAAATGAGCAAAAGCACAATGAAATTAATGCTTAAATCATCTTCATTTTGCTAACATACACTAATGACAGCAAAATGTTTGAGTCTACATCATTTAGTTAAGGTGTGAGAGCCAAAATGAACTTTTTATGGCTTTAAATGCATTTTCAGCCCGATTGTACACTTCAGGTGAAAATGTCAAAATCTTCAAAATGAGCAAAAGCACAATAAAATGAATGCTTGAATCATCTTCATTTTGCTAAAATATACTAATGACAGCAAAAAGTTTGAGTCTACAACATTTAGTTAAGGTGTGAGAGCCAAAATGAACTTTTTATTGCTTTAAACGCGTTTTCAGCCCCTAATTGTACACTTCAGGTGAAAATGTCAAAATTTTCAAAATGAGCAAAAGCACAATGAAATTAATGCTTGAATCATCTTCATTTTGCTAAAATATACTAATGACTGCAAAAAGTTTGAGTCTACAACATTTAGTTAAGGTGTGAGAGCCAAAATGAACTTTTTATGGCTTTAAATGCATTTTCAGCCTGATTGTACACTTCAGGTGAAAATGTCAAAATCTTCAAAATGAGCAAAAGCACAATGAAATTAATGCTTGAATCATCTTCATTTTGCTAACATACACTAATGACAGCAAAAAGTTTGAGTCTACAACATTTAGTTAAGGTGTGAGAGCCAAAATGAACTTTTTATGGCTTTAAATGCATTTTCAGCCTGATTGTACACTTCAGGTGAAAATGTCAAAATCTTCAAAATGAGCAAAAGCACAATGAAATTAATGCTTGAATCATCTTCATTTTGCTAAAATACACTAATGACAGCAAAAAGTTTGAGTCTACAACATTTAGTTAAGGTGTGAGAGCCAAAATGAACTTTTTATGGCTTTAAATGCATTTTCAGCCCGATTGTACACTTCAGGTAAAAATGTCAAAATCTTCAAAATGAGCAAAAGCACAATGAAATTAATGCTTGAATCATCTTCATTTTGCTAAAATACACTAATGACAGCAAAAAGTTTGAGTCTACAACATTTAGTTAAGGTGTGAGAGCCAAAATGAACTTTTTATTGCTTTAAACGCGTTTTCAGCCCCTAATTGTACACTTCAGGTGAAAAATTCAAAATCTTCAAAATGAGCAAAAGCACAATGAAATTAATGCTTGAATCATCTTCATTTTGCTAAAATACACTAATGACAGCAAAAAGTTTGAATCTACAACATTTAGTTAAGGTGTGAGAGCCAAAATGAACTTTTTATTGCTTTAAATGCATTTTCAGCCCGATTGTACACTTCAGGTAAAAATGTCAAAATCTTCAAAATGAGCAAAAGCACAATGAAATTAATGCTTGAATCATCTTCATTTTGCTAAAATACACTAATGACAGCAAAAAGTTTGAGTCTACAACATTTAGTTAAGGTGTGAGAGCCAAAATGAACTTTTTATGGCTTTAAATGCATTTTCAGCCTGATTGTACACTTCAGGTGAAAATGTCAAAATCTTCAAAATGAGCAAAAGCACAATGAAATTAATGCTTGAATCATCTTCATTTTGCTAAAATACACTAATGACAGCAAAAAGTTTGAGTCTACAACATTTAGTTAAGGTGTGATAGCCAAAATGAACTTTTTATGGCTTTAAATGCATTTTCAGCCTGATTGTACACTTCAGGTGAAAATGTCAAAATCTTCAAAATGAGCAAAAGCACAATGAAATTAATGCTTGAATCATCTTCATTTTGCTAACATACACTAATGACAGCAAAAAGTTTGAGTCTACAACATTTAGTTAAGGTGTGAGAGCCAAAATGAACTTTTTATGGCTTTAAATGCATTTTCAGCCTGATTGTACACCTCAGGTGAAAATGTCAAAATCTTCAAAATGAGCAAAAGCACAATGAAATTAATGCTTGAATCATCTTCATTTTGCTAAAATACACTAATGACAGCAAAAAGTTTGAGTCTACAACATTTAGTTAAGGTGTGAGAGCCAAAATGAACTTTTTATGGCTTTAAATGCATTTTCAGCCTGATTGTACACTTCAGGTGAAAATGTCAAAATCTTCAAAATGAGCAAAAGCACAATGAAATTAATGCTTGAATCATCTTCATTTTGCTAACATACACTAATGACAGCAAAAAGTTTGAGTCTACAACATTTAGTTAAGGTGTGAGAGCCAAAATGAACTTTTTATGGCTTTAAATGCATTTTCAGCCTGATTGTACACTTCAGGTGAAAATGTCAAAATCTTCAAAATGAGCAAAAGCACAATGAAATTAATGTTTGAATCATCTTCATTTTGCTAAAATACACTAATGACAGCAAACAGTTTGAGTCTACAACATTTAGTTAAGGTGTGAGAGCCAAAATGAACTTTTTATGGCTTTAAATGCATTTTCAGCCTGATTGTACACTTCAGGTGAAAATGTCAAAATCTTCAAAATGAGCAAAAGCACAATGAAATTAATGATTGAATCATCTTCATTTTGCTAACATACACTAATGACAGCAAAAAGTTTGAGTCTACAACATTTAGTTAAGGTGTGAGAGCCAAAATGAACTTTTTATGGCTTTAAATGCATTTTCAGCCTGATTGTACACTTCAGGTGAAAATGTCAAAATCTTCAAAATGAGCAAAAGCACAATGAAATTAATGCTTGAATCATCTTCATTTTGCTAAAATATACTAATGACAGCAAAAAGTTTGAGTCTACAACATTTAGTTAAGGTGTGAGAGCCAAAATGAACTTTTTATTGCTTTAAACGCGTTTTCAGCCCCTAATTGTACACTTCAGGTGAAAATGTCAAAATCTTCAAAATGAGCAAAAGCACAATGAAATTAATGCTTGAATCATCTTCATTTTGCTAAAATACACTAATGACAGCAAAAAGTTTGAGTCTACAACATTTAGTTAAGGTGTGAGAGCCAAAATGAACTTTTTATGGCTTTAAATGCATTTTCAGCCTGATTGTACACTTCAGCTGAAAATGTCAAAATCTTCAAAATGAGCAAAAGCACAATGAAATTAATGCTTGAATCATCTTCATTTTGCTAACATACACTAATGACAGCAAAAAGTTTGAGTCTACAACATTTAGTTAAGGTGTGAGAGCCAAAATGAACATTTTATGGCTTTAAATGCATTTTCAGCCTGATTGTACACCTCAGGTGAAAATGTCAAAATCTTCAAAATGAGCAAAAGCACAATGAAATTAATGCTTGAATCATCTTCATTTTGCTAAAATACACTAATGACAGCAAAAAGTTTGAGTCTACAACATTTAGTTAAGGTGTGAGAGCCAAAATGAACTTTTTATGGCTTTAAATGCATTTTCAGCCTGATTGTACACTTCAGGTGAAAATGTCAAAATCTTCAAAATGAGCAAAAGCACAATGAAATTAATGCTTGAATCATCTTCATTTTGCTAAAATACACTAATGACAGCAAAAAGTTTGAGTCTACAACATTTAGTTAAGGTGTGAGAGCCAAAATGAACTTTTTATGGCTTTAAATGCATTTTCAGCCTGATTGTACACTTCAGGTGAAAATGTCAAAATCTTCAAAATGAGCAAAAGCACAATGAAATTAATGCTTGAATCATCTTCATTTTGCTAACATACACTAATGACAGCAAAAAGTTTGAGTCTACAACATTTAGTTAAGGTGTGAGAGCCAAAATGAACTTTTTATGGCTTTAAATGCATTTTCAGCCCGATTGTACACTTCAGGTGAAAATGTCAAAATCTTCAAAATGAGCAAAAGCACAATAAAATTAATGCTTGAATCATCTTCATTTTGCTAAAATATACTAATGACAGCAAAAAGTTTGAGTCTACAACATTTAGTTAAGGTGTGAGAGCCAAAATGAACTTTTTATTGCTTTAAACGCGTTTTCAGCCCCTAATTGTACACTTCAGGTGAAAATGTCAAAATCTTCAAAATGAGCAAAAGCACAATGAAATTAATGCTTGAATCATCTTCATTTTGCTAACATACACTAATGACAGCAAAAAGTTTGAGTCTACAACATTTAGTTAAGGTGTGAGAGCCAAAATGAACTTTTTATGGCTTTAAATGCATTTTCAGCCTTATTGTACACTTCAGGTGAAAATGTCAAAATCTTCAAAATGAGCAAAAGCACAATGAAATTAATGCTTGAATCATCTTCATTTTGCTAAAATACACTAATGACAGCAAAAAGTTTGAGTCTACAACATTTATTTAAGGTGTGAGAGCCAAAATGAACTTTTTATGGCTTTAAATGCATTTTCAGCCTGATTGTACACTTCAGGTGAAAATGTCAAAATCTTCAAAATGAGCAAAAGCACAATGAAATTAATGCTTAAATCATCTTCATTTTGCTAACATACACTAATGACAGCAAAATGTTTGAGTCTACATCATTTAGTTAAGGTGTGAGAGCCAAAATGAACTTTTTATGGCTTTAAATGCATTTTCAGCCCGATTGTACACTTCAGGTGAAAATGTCAAAATCTTCAAAATGAGCAAAAGCACAATAAAATGAATGCTTGAATCATCTTCATTTTGCTAAAATATACTAATGACAGCAAAAAGTTTGAGTCTACAACATTTAGTTAAGGTGTGAGAGCCAAAATGAACTTTTTATTGCTTTAAACGCGTTTTCAGCCCCTAATTGTACACTTCAGGTGAAAATGTCAAAATTTTCAAAATGAGCAAAAGCACAATGAAATTAATGCTTGAATCATCTTCATTTTGCTAAAATATACTAATGACAGCAAAAAGTTTGAGTCTACAACATTTAGTTAAGGTGTGAGAGCCAAAATGAACTTTTTATGGCTTTAAATGCATTTTCAGCCTGATTGTACACTTCAGGTGAAAATGTCAAAATCTTCAAAATGAGCAAAAGCACAATGAAATTAATGCTTGAATCATCTTCATTTTGCTAACATACACTAATGACAGCAAAAAGTTTGAGTCTACAACATTTAGTTAAGGTGTGAGAGCCAAAATGAACTTTTTATGGCTTTAAATGCATTTTCAGCCTGATTGTACACTTCAGGTGAAAATGTCAAAATCTTCAAAATGAGCAAAAGCACAATGAAATTAATGCTTGAATCATCTTCATTTTGCTAAAATACACTAATGACAGCAAAAAGTTTGAGTCTACAACATTTAGTTAAGGTGTGAGAGCCAAAATGAACTTTTTATGGCTTTAAATGCATTTTCAGCCCGATTGTACACTTCAGGTAAAAATGTCAAAATCTTCAAAATGAGCAAAAGCACAATGAAATTAATGCTTGAATCATCTTCATTTTGCTAAAATACACTAATGACAGCAAAAAGTTTGAGTCTACAACATTTAGTTAAGGTGTGAGAGCCAAAATGAACTTTTTATTGCTTTAAACGCGTTTTCAGCCCCTAATTGTACACTTCAGGTGAAAAATTCAAAATCTTCAAAATGAGCAAAAGCACAATGAAATTAATGCTTGAATCATCTTCATTTTGCTAAAATACACTAATGACAGCAAAAAGTTTGAATCTACAACATTTAGTTAAGGTGTGAGAGCCAAAATGAACTTTTTATTGCTTTAAATGCATTTTCAGCCCGATTGTACACTTCAGGTAAAAATGTCAAAATCTTCAAAATGAGCAAAAGCACAATGAAATTAATGCTTGAATCATCTTCATTTTGCTAAAATACACTAATGACAGCAAAAAGTTTGAGTCTACAACATTTAGTTAAGGTGTGAGAGCCAAAATGAACTTTTTATGGCTTTAAATGCATTTTCAGCCTGATTGTACACTTCAGGTGAAAATGTCAAAATCTTCAAAATGAGCAAAAGCACAATGAAATTAATGCTTGAATCATCTTCATTTTGCTAACATACACTAATGACAGCAAAAAGTTTGAGTCTACAACATTTAGTTAAGGTGTGAGAGCCAAAATGAACTTTTTATGGCTTTAAATGCATTTTCAGCCCGATTGTACACTTCAGGTGAAAATGTCAAAATCTTCAAAATGAGCAAAAGCACAATAAAATTAATGCTTGAATCATCTTCATTTTGCTAAAATATACTAATGACAGCAAAAAGTTTGAGTCTACAACATTTAGTTAAGGTGTGAGAGCCAAAATGAACTTTTTATTGCTTTAAACGCGTTTTCAGCCTGATTGTACACTTCAGGTGAAAATGTCAAAATCTTCAAAATGAGCAAAAGCACAATGAAATTAATGCTTGAATCATCTTCATTTTGCTAAATTACACTAATGACAGCAAAAAGTTTGAGTCTACAACATTTAGTTAAGGTGTGAGAGCCAAAATGAACTTTTTATGGCTTTAAATGCATTTTCAGCCTGATTGTACACTTCAGGTGAAAATGTCAAAATCTTCAAAATGAGCAAAAGCACAATGAAATTAATGCTTGAATCATCTTCATTTTGCTAACATACACTAATGACAGCAAAAAGTTTGAGTCTACAACATTTAGTTAAGGTGTGAGAGCCAAAATGAACTTTTTATGGCTTTAAATGCATTTTCAGCCTGATTGTACACTTCAGGTGAAAATGTCAAAATCTTCAAAATGAGCAAAAGCACAATGAAATTAATGCTTGAATCATCTTCATTTTGCTAACATACACTAATGAAAGCAAAAAGTTTGAGTCTACAACATTTAGTTAAGGTGTGAGAGCCAAAATGAACTTTTTATGGCTTTAAATGCATTTTCAGCCCGATTGTACACTTCAGGTGAAAATGTCAAAATCTTCAAAATGAGCAAAAGCACAATAAAATTAATGCTTGAATCATCTTCATTTTCCTAAAATATACTAATGACAGCAAAAAGTTTGAGTCTACAACATTTAGTTAAGGTGTGAGAGCCAAAATGAACTTTTTATTGCTTTAAACGCGTTTTCAGCCCCTAATTGTACACTTCAGGTGAAAATGTCAAAATCTTCAAAATGAGCAAAAGCACAATGAAATTAATGCTTGAATCATCTTCATTTTGCTAAAATACACTAATGACAGCAAAAAGTTTGAATCTACAACATTTAGTTAAGGTGTGAGAGCCAAAATGAACTTTTTATTGCTATAAATGCATTTTCAGCCCGATTGTACACTTCAGGTGAAAATGTCAAAATCTTCAAAATGAGCAAAAGCACAATGAAATTAATGCTTGAATCATCTTCATTTTGCTAACATACACTAATGACAGCAAAAAGTTTGAGTCTACAACATTTAGTTAAGGTGTGAGAGCCAAAATGAACTTTTTATGGCTTTAAATGCATTTTCAGCCCGATTGTACACTTCAGGTGAAAATGTCAAAATCTTCAAAATGAGCAAAAGCACAATAAAATGAATGCTTGAATCATCTTCATTTTGCTAAAATATACTAATGACAGCAAAAAGTTTGAGTCTACAACATTTAGTTAAGGTGTGAGAGCCAAAATGAACTTTTTATTGCTTTAAACGCGTTTTCAGCCCCTAATTGTACACTTCAGGTGAAAATGTCAAAATCTTCAAAATGAGCAAAAGCACAATGAAATTAATGCTTGAATCATCTTCATTTTGCTAAAATACACTAATGACAGCAAAAAGTTTGAGTTTACAACATTTAGTTAAGGTGTGAGAGCCAAAATGAACTTTTTATGGCTTTAAATGCATTTTCAGCCCGATTGTACACTTCAGGTGAAAATGTCAAAATCTTCAAAATGAGCAAAAGCACAATAAAATTAAGGCTTGAATCATCTTCATTTTGCTAAAATATACTAATGACAGCAAAAAGTTTGAGTCTACAACATTTAGTTAAGGTGTGAGAGCCAAAATGAACTTTTTATTGCTTTAAACGCGTTTTCAGCCCCTAATTGTACACTTCAGGTGAAAATGTCAAAATCTTCAAAATGAGCAAAAGCACAATGAAATTAATGCTTGAATCATCTTCATTTTGCTAAAATACACTAATGACAGCAAAAAGTTTGAGTCTACAACATTTAGTTAAGGTGTGAGAGCCAAAATGAACTTTTTATGGCTTTAAATGCATTTTCAGCCTGATTGTACACTTCAGGTGAAAATGTCAAAATCTTCAAAATGAGCAAAAGCACAATGAAATTAATGCTTGAATCATCTTCATTTTGCTAACATACACTAATGAAAGCAAAAAGTTTGAGTCTACAACATTTAGTTAAGGTGTGAGAGCCAAAATGAACTTTTTATGGCTTTAAATGCATTTTCAGCCCGATTGTACACTTCAGGTGAAAATGTCAAAATCTTCAAAATGAGCAAAAGCACAATAAAATTAATGCTTGAATCATCTTCATTTTCCTAAAATATACTAATGACAGCAAAAAGTTTGAGTCTACAACATTTAGTTAAGGTGTGAGAGCCAAAATGAACTTTTTATTGCTTTAAACGCGTTTTCAGCCCCTAATTGTACACTTCAGGTGAAAATGTCAAAATCTTCAAAATGAGCAAAAGCACAATGAAATTAATGCTTGAATCATCTTCATTTTGCTAAAATACACTAATGACAGCAAAAAGTTTGAATCTACAACATTTAGTTAAGGTGTGAGAGCCAAAATGAACTTTTTATTGCTTTAAATGCATTTTCAGCCCGATTGTACACTTCAGGTGAAAATGTCAAAATCTTCAAAATGAGCAAAAGCACAATGAAATTAATGCTTGAATCATCTTCATTTTGCTAACATACACTAATGACAGCAAAAAGTTTGAGTCTACAACATTTAGTTAAGGTGTGAGAGCCAAAATGAACTTTTTATGGCTTTAAATGCATTTTCAGCCCGATTGTACACTTCAGGTGAAAATGTCAAAATCTTCAAAATGAGCAAAAGCACAATGAAATTAATGCTTGAATCATCTTCATTTTGCTAAAATACACTAATGACAGCAAAAAGTTTGAGTCTACAACATTTAGTTAAGGTGTGAGAGTCAAAATGAACTTTTTATGGCTTTAAATGCATTTTCAGCCTGATTGTACACTTCAGGGGAAAATGTCAAAATCTTCAAAATGAGCACAAGCACAATGAAATTAATGCTTGAATCATCTTCATTTTGCTAACATACACTAATGACAGCAAAAAGTTTGAGTCTACAACATTTAGTTAAGGTGTGAGAGCCAAAATGAACTTTTTATGGCTTTAAATGCATTTTCAGCCTGATTGTACACTTCAGGTGAAAATGTCAAAATCTTCAAAATGAGCAAAAGCACAATGAAATGAATGCTTGAATCATCTTCATTTTGCTAACATACACTAATGACAGCAAAAAGTTTGAGTCTACAACATTTAGTTAAGGTGTGAGAGCCAAAATGAACTTTTTATGGCTTTAAATGCATTTTCAGCCTGATTGTACACTTCAGGTGAAAATGTCAAAATCTTCAAAATGAGCAAAAGCACAATGAAATTAATGCTTGAATCATCTTCATTTTGCTAACATACACTAATGACAGCAAAAAGTTTGAGTCTACAACATTTAGTTAAGGTGTGAGAGCCAAAATGAACTTTTTATGGCTTTAAATGCATTTTCAGCCCGATTGTACACTTCAGGTGAAAATGTCAAAATCTTAAAAATGAGCAAAAGCACAATAAAATGAATGCTTGAATCATCTTCATTTTGCTAAAATATACTAATGACAGCAAAAAGTTTGAGTCTACAACATTTAGTTAAGGTGTGAGAGCCAAAATGAACTTTTTATTGCTTTAAACGCGTTTTCAGCCCCTAATTGTACACTTCAGGTGAAAATGTCAAAATCTTCAAAATGAGCAAAAGCACAATGAAATTAATGCTTGAATCATCTTCATTTTGCTAACATACACTAATGACAGCAAAAAGTTTGAGTCTACAACATTTAGTTAAGGTGTGAGAGCCAAAATGAACTTTTTATGGCTTTAAATGCATTTTCAGCCCGATTGTACACTTCAGGTGAAAATGTCAAAATCTTCAAAATGAGCAAAAGCACAATAAAATTAATGCTTGAATCATCTTCATTTTGCTAAAATATACTAATGACAGCAAAAAGTTTGAGTCTACAACATTTAGTTAAGGTGTGAGAGCCAAAATGAACTTTTTATTGCTTTAAACGCGTTTTCAGCCCCTAATTGTACACTTCAGGTGAAAATGTCAAAATCTTCAAAATGAGCAAAAGCACAATGAAATTAATGCTTGAATCATCTTCATTTTGCTAAAATACACTAATGACAGCCAAAAGTTTGAGTCTACAACATTTAGTTAAGGTGTGAGAGCCAAAATGAACTTTTTATGGCCTTAATTGCATTTTCAGCCTGATTGTACACTTCAGGTGAAAATGTCAAAATCTTCAAAATGAGCAAAAGCACAATGAAATTAATGCTTGAATCATCTTCATTTTGCTAACATACACTAATGACAGCAAGAAGTTTGAGTCTACAACATTTAGTTAAGGTGTGAGAGCCAAAATGAACTTTTTATGGCTTTAAATGCATTTTCAGCCTGATTGTACACTTCAGGTGAAAATGTCAAAATCTTCAAAATGAGCAAAAGCACAATGAAATTAATGCTTGAATCATCTTCATTTTGCTAAAATACACTAATGACAGCAAAAAGTTTGAGTCTACAACATTTAGTTAAGGTATGAGAGCCAAAATGAACTTTTTATGGCTTTAAATGCATTTTCAGCCCGATTGTACACTTCAGGTGAAAATGTCAAAATCTTCAAAATGAGCAAAAGCACAATAAAATTAATGCTTGAATCATCTTCATTTTGCTAAAATATACTAATGACAGCAAAAAGTTTGAGTCTACAACATTTAGTTAAGGTGTGAGAGCCAAAATGAACTTTTTATGGCTTTAAATGCATTTTCAGCCCGATTGTACACTTCAGGTGAAAATGTCAAAATCTTCAAAATGAGCAAAAGCACAATGAAATTAATGCTTGAATCATCTTCATTTTGCTAAAATACACTAATGACAGCAAAAAGTTTGAGTCTACAACATTTAGTTAAGGTGTGAGAGCCAAAATGAACTTTTTATGGCTTTAAATGCATTTTCAGCCTGATTGTACACTTCAGGTGAAAATGTCAAAATCTTCAAAATGAGCAAAAGCACAATGAAATTAATGCTTGAATCATCTTCATTTTGCTAAAATACACTAATGACAGCAAAAAGTTTGAGTCTACAACATTTAGTTAAGGTGTGAGAGCCAAAATGAACTTTTTATGGCTTTAAATGCATTTTCAGCCTGATTGTACACTTCAGGTGAAAATGTCAAAATCTTCAAAATGAGCAAAAGCACAATGAAATTAATGCTTGAATCATCTTCATTTTGCTAACATACACTAATGACAGCAAAAAGTTTGAGTCTACAACATTTAGTTAAGGTATGAGAGCCAAAATGAACTTTTTATGGCTTTAAATGCATTTTCAGCTCGATTGTACACTTCAGGTGAAAATGTCAAAATCTTCAAAATGAGCAAAAGCACAATAAAATTAATGCTTGAATCATCTTCATTTTCCTAAAATATACTAATGACAGCAAAAAGTTTGAGTCTACAACATTTAGTTAAGGTGTGAGAGCCAAAATGAACTTTTTATTGCTTTAAACGCGTTTTCAGCCCCTAATTGTACACTTCAGGTGAAAATGTCAAAATCTTCAAAATGAGCAAAAGCACAATGAAATTAATGCTTGAATCATCTTCATTTTGCTAAAATACACTAATGACAGCAAAAAGTTTGAATCTACAACATTTAGTTAAGGTGTGAGAGCCAAAATGAACTTTTTATTGCTTTAAATGCATTTTCAGCCCGATTGTACACTTCAGGTGAAAATGTCAAAATCTTCAAAATGAGCAAAAGCACAATGAAATTAATGCTTGAATCATCTTCATTTTGCTAAAATACACTAATGACAGCAAAAAGTTTGAGTCTACAACATTTAGTTAAGGTGTGAGAGCCAAAATGAACTTTTTATGGCTTTAAATGCATTTTCAGCCTGATTGTACACTTCAGGTGAAAATGTCAAAATCTTCAAAATGAGCAAAAGCACAATGAAATTAATGCTTGAATCATCTTCATTTTGCTAAAATATACTAATGACAGCAAAAAGTTTGAGTCTACAACATTTAGTTAAGGTGTGAGAGCCAAAATGAACTTTTTATTGCTTTAAACGCGTTTTCAGCCCCTAATTGTACACTTCAGGTGAAAATGTCAAAATCTTCAAAATGAGCAAAAACACAATGAAATTAATGCTTGAATCATCTTCATTTTGCTAACATACACTAATGACAGCAAAAAGTTTGAGTCTACAACATTTAGTTAAGGTGTGATAGCCAAAATGAACTTTTTATGGCTTTAAATGCATTTTCAGCCCGATTGTACACTTCAGGTGAAAATGTCAAAATCTTCAAAATGAGCAAAAGCACAATAAAATTAATGCTTGAATCATTTTCATTTTGCTAAAATACACTAATGACAGCAAAAAGTTTGAGTCTACAACATTTAGTTAAGGTGTGAGAGCCAAAATGAACTTTGTATGGCTTTAAATGCATTTTCAGCCTGATTGTACACTTCAGGTGAAAATGTCAAAATCTTCAAAATGAGCAAAAGCACAATGAAATTAATGCTTGAATCATCTTCATTTTGCTAACATACACTAATGACAGCAAAAAGTTTGAGTCTACAACATTTAGTTAAGGTGTGAGAGCCAAAATGAACTTTTTATGGCTTTAAATGCATTTTCAGCCCGATTGTACACTTCAGGTGAAAATGTCAAAATCTTCAAAATGAGCAAAAGCACAATAAAAATTAATGCTTGAATCATCTTCATTTTCCTAAAATATACTAATGACAGCAAAAAGTTTGAGTCTACAACATTTAGTTAAGGTGTGAGAGCCAAAATGAACTTTTTATTGCTTTAAACGCGTTTTCAGCCCCTAATTGTACACTTCAGGTGAAAATGTCAAAATCTTCAAAATGAGCAAAAGCACAATGAAATTAATGCTTGAATCATCTTCATTTTGCTAAAATACACTAATGACAGCAAAAAGTTTGAATCTACAACATTTAGTTAAGGTGTGAGAGCCAAAATGAACTTTTTATTGCTTTAAATGCATTTTCAGCCCGATTGTACACTTCAGGTGAAAATGTCAAAATCTTCAAAATGAGCAAAAGCACAATGAAATTAATGCTTGAATCATCTTCATTTTGCTAAAATACACTAATGACAGCAAAAAGTTTGAGTCTACAACATTTAGTTAAGGTGTGAGAGCCAAAATGAACTTTTTATGGCTTTAAATGCATTTTCAGCCCGATTGTACACTTCAGGTGAAAATGTCAAAATCTTCAAAATGAGCAAAAGCACAATAAAATTAATGCTTGAATCATCTTCATTTTGCTAAAATACACTAATGACAGCAAAAAGTTTGAGTCTACAACATTTAGTTAAGGTATGAGAGCCAAAATGAACTTTTTATGGCTTTAAATGCATTTTCAGCCCGATTGTACACTTCAGGTGAAAATGTCAAAATCTTCAAAATGAGCAAAAGCACAATAAAATTAATGCTTGAATCATCTTCATTTTGCTAAAATATACTAATGACAGCAAAAAGTTTGAGTCTACAACATTTAGTTAAGGTGTGAGAGCCAAAATGAACTTTTTATGGCTTTAAATGCATTTTCAGCCCGATTGTACACTTCAGGTGAAAATGTCAAAATCTTCAAAATGAGCAAAAGCACAATGAAATTAATGCTTGAATCATCTTCATTTTGCTAAAATACACTAATGACAGCAAAAAGTTTGAGTCTACAACATTTAGTTAAGGTGTGAGAGCCAAAATGAACTTTTTATGGCTTTAAATGCATTTTCAGCCTGATTGTACACTTCAGGTGAAAATGTCAAAATCTTCAAAATGAGCAAAAGCACAATGAAATTAATGCTTGAATCATCTTCATTTTGCTAAAATATACTAATGACAGCAAAAAGTTTGAGTCTACAACATTTAGTTAAGGTGTGAGAGCCAAAATTAACTTTTTATTGCTTTAAACGCGTTTTCAGCCCCTAATTGTACACTTCAGGTGAAAATGTCAAAATCTTCAAAATGAGCAAAAACACAATGAAATTAATGCTTGAATCATCTTCATTTTGCTAACATACACTAATGACAGCAAAAAGTTTGAGTCTACAACATTTAGTTAAGGTGTGATAGCCAAAATGAACTTTTTATGGCTTTAAATGCATTTTCAGCCCGATTGTACACTTCAGGTGAAAATGTCAAAATCTTCAAAATGAGCAAAAGCACAATAAAATTAATGCTTGAATCATTTTCATTTTGCTAAAATACACTAATGACAGCAAAAAGTTTGAGTCTACAACATTTAGTTAAGGTGTGAGAGCCAAAATGAACTTTTTATGGCTTTAAATGCATTTTCAGCCTGATTGTACACTTCAGGTGAAAATGTCAAAATCTTCAAAATGAGCAAAAGCACAATGAAATTAATGCTTGAATCATCTTCATTTTGCTAAAATACACTAATGACAGCAAAAAGTTTGAGTCTACAACATTTAGTTAAGGTGTGAGAGCCAAAATGAACTTTTTATGGCTTTAAATGCATTTTCAGCCCGATTGTACACTTCAGGTGAAAATGTCAAAATCTTCAAAATGAGCAAAAGCACAATGAAATTAATGCTTGAATCATCTTCATTTTGCTAAAATACACTAATGACAGCAAAAAGTTTGAGTCTACAACATTTAGTTAAGGTGTGAGAGCCAAAATGAACTTTTTATGGCTTTAAATGCATTTTCAGCCTGATTGTACACTTCAGGTGAAAATGTCAAAATCTTCAAAATGAGCAAAAGCACAATGAAATTAATGCTTGAATCATCTTCATTTTGCTAAAATACACTAATGACAGCAAAAAGTTTGAGTCTACAACATTTAGTTAAGGTGTGAGAGCCAAAATGAACTTTTTATGGCTTTAAATGCATTTTCAGCCTGATTGTACACTTCAGGTGAAAATGTCAAAATCTTCAAAATGAGCAAAAGCACAATGAAATTAATGCTTGAATCATCTTCATTTTGCTAACATACACTAATGACAGCAAAAAGTTTGAGTCTACAACATTTAGTTAAGGTATGAGAGCCAAAATGAACTTTTTATGGCTTTAAATGCATTTTCAGCTCGATTGTACACTTCAGGTGAAAATGTCAAAATCTTCAAAATGAGCAAAAGCACAATAAAATTAATGCTTGAATCATCTTCATTTTCCTAAAATATACTAATGACAGCAAAAAGTTTGAGTCTACAACATTTAGTTAAGGTGTGAGAGCCAAAATGAACTTTTTATTGCTTTAAACGCGTTTTCAGCCCCTAATTGTACACTTCAGGTGAAAATGTCAAAATCTTCAAAATGAGCAAAAGCACAATGAAATTAATGCTTGAATCATCTTCATTTTGCTAAAATACACTAATGACAGCAAAAAGTTTGAATCTACAACATTTAGTTAAGGTGTGAGAGCCAAAATGAACTTTTTATTGCTTTAAATGCATTTTCAGCCCGATTGTACACTTCAGGTGAAAATGTCAAAATCTTCAAAATGAGCAAAAGCACAATGAAATTAATGCTTGAATCATCTTCATTTTGCTAAAATACACTAATGACAGCAAAAAGTTTGAGTCTACAACATTTAGTTAAGGTGTGAGAGCCAAAATGAACTTTTTATGGCTTTAAATGCATTTTCAGCCTGATTGTACACTTCAGGTGAAAATGTCAAAATCTTCAAAATGAGCAAAAGCACAATGAAATTAATGCTTGAATCATCTTCATTTTGCTAAAATATACTAATGACAGCAAAAAGTTTGAGTCTACAACATTTAGTTAAGGTGTGAGAGCCAAAATGAACTTTTTATTGCTTTAAACGCGTTTTCAGCCCCTAATTGTACACTTCAGGTGAAAATGTCAAAATCTTCAAAATGAGCAAAAACACAATGAAATTAATGCTTGAATCATCTTCATTTTGCTAACATACACTAATGACAGCAAAAAGTTTGAGTCTACAACATTTAGTTAAGGTGTGATAGCCAAAATGAACTTTTTATGGCTTTAAATGCATTTTCAGCCCGATTGTACACTTCAGGTGAAAATGTCAAAATCTTCAAAATGAGCAAAAGCACAATAAAATTAATGCTTGAATCATTTTCATTTTGCTAAAATACACTAATGACAGCAAAAAGTTTGAGTCTACAACATTTAGTTAAGGTGTGAGAGCCAAAATGAACTTTGTATGGCTTTAAATGCATTTTCAGCCTGATTGTACACTTCAGGTGAAAATGTCAAAATCTTCAAAATGAGCAAAAGCACAATGAAATTAATGCTTGAATCATCTTCATTTTGCTAACATACACTAATGACAGCAAAAAGTTTGAGTCTACAACATTTAGTTAAGGTGTGAGAGCCAAAATGAACTTTTTATGGCTTTAAATGCATTTTCAGCCCGATTGTACACTTCAGGTGAAAATGTCAAAATCTTCAAAATGAGCAAAAGCACAATAAAAATTAATGCTTGAATCATCTTCATTTTCCTAAAATATACTAATGACAGCAAAAAGTTTGAGTCTACAACATTTAGTTAAGGTGTGAGAGCCAAAATGAACTTTTTATTGCTTTAAACGCGTTTTCAGCCCCTAATTGTACACTTCAGGTGAAAATGTCAAAATCTTCAAAATGAGCAAAAGCACAATGAAATTAATGCTTGAATCATCTTCATTTTGCTAAAATACACTAATGACAGCAAAAAGTTTGAATCTACAACATTTAGTTAAGGTGTGAGAGCCAAAATGAACTTTTTATTGCTTTAAATGCATTTTCAGCCCGATTGTACACTTCAGGTGAAAATGTCAAAATCTTCAAAATGAGCAAAAGCACAATGAAATTAATGCTTGAATCATCTTCATTTTGCTAAAATACACTAATGACAGCAAAAAGTTTGAGTCTACAACATTTAGTTAAGGTGTGAGAGCCAAAATGAACTTTTTATGGCTTTAAATGCATTTTCAGCCCGATTGTACACTTCAGGTGAAAATGTCAAAATCTTCAAAATGAGCAAAAGCACAATGAAATTAATGCTTGAATCATCTTCATTTTGCTAAAATACACTAATGACAGCAAAAAGTTTGAGTCTACAACATTTAGTTAAGGTGTGAGAGCCAAAATGAACTTTTTATTGCTTTAAATGCATTTTCAGCCTGATTGTACACTTCAGGTGAAAATGTCAAAATCTTCAAAATGAGCAAAAGCACAATGAAATTAATGCTTGAATCATCTTCATTTTGCTAAAATACACTAATGACAGCAAAAAGTTTGAGTCTACAACATTTAGTTAAGGTGTGAGAGCCAAAATGAACTTTTTATGGCTTTAAATGCATTTTCAGCCCGATTGTACACTTCAGGTGAAAATGTCAAAATCTTCAAAATGAGCAAAAGCACAATAAAATTAATGCTTGAATCATCTTCATTTTGCTAAAATACACTAATGACAGCAAAAAGTTTGAGTCTACAACATTTAGTTAAGGTATGAGAGCCAAAATGAACTTTTTATGGCTTTAAATGCATTTTCAGCCCGATTGTACACTTCAGGTGAAAATGTCAAAATCTTCAAAATGAGCAAAAGCACAATAAAATTAATGCTTGAATCATCTTCATTTTGCTAAAATATACTAATGACAGCAAAAAGTTTGAGTCTACAACATTTAGTTAAGGTGTGAGAGCCAAAATGAACTTTTTATGGCTTTAAATGCATTTTCAGCCCGATTGTACACTTCAGGTGAAAATGTCAAAATCTTCAAAATGAGCAAAAGCACAATGAAATTAATGCTTGAATCATCTTCATTTTGCTAAAATACACTAATGACAGCAAAAAGTTTGAGTCTACAACATTTAGTTAAGGTGTGAGAGCCAAAATGAACTTTTTATGGCTTTAAATGCATTTTCAGCCTGATTGTACACTTCAGGTGAAAATGTCAAAATCTTCAAAATGAGCAAAAGCACAATGAAATTAATGCTTGAATCATCTTCATTTTGCTAAAATATACTAATGACAGCAAAAAGTTTGAGTCTACAACATTTAGTTAAGGTGTGAGAGCCAAAATGAACT
Source organism: Leptonotus elevatus (assembly GCF_054856555.1). Classification (NCBI taxonomy): domain Eukaryota; kingdom Metazoa; phylum Chordata; class Actinopteri; order Syngnathiformes; family Syngnathidae; genus Leptonotus; species Leptonotus elevatus. The sequence goes on along the minus strand of NW_028233581.1, from coordinate 11,363 downwards.
TTTTATTGCTTTAAACGCGTTTTCAGCCCCTAATTGTACACTTCAGGTGAAAATGTCAAAATCTTCAAAATGAGCAAAAACACAATGAAATTAATGCTTGAATCATCTTCATTTTGCTAACATACACTAATGACAGCAAAAAGTTTGAGTCTACAACATTTAGTTAAGGTGTGATAGCCAAAATGAACTTTTTATGGCTTTAAATGCATTTTCAGCCCGATTGTACACTTCAGGTGAAAATGTCAAAATCTTCAAAATGAGCAAAAGCACAATAAAATTAATGCTTGAATCATTTTCATTTTGCTAAAATACACTAATGACAGCAAAAAGTTTGAGTCTACAACATTTAGTTAAGGTGTGAGAGCCAAAATGAACTTTTTATGGCTTTAAATGCATTTTCAGCCTGATTGTACACTTCAGGTGAAAATGTCAAAATCTTCAAAATGAGCAAAAGCACAATGAAATTAATGCTTGAATCATCTTCATTTTGCTAAAATACACTAATGACAGCAAAAAGTTTGAGTCTACAACATTTAGTTAAGGTGTGAGAGCCAAAATGAACTTTTTATGGCTTTAAATGCATTTTCAGCCTGATTGTACACTTCAGGTGAAAATGTCAAAATCTTCAAAATGAGCAAAAGCACAATGAAATTAATGCTTGAATCATCTTCATTTTGCTAAAATACACTAATGACAGCAAAAAGTTTGAGTCTACAACATTTAGTTAAGGTGTGAGAGCCAAAATGAACTTTTTATGGCTTTAAATGCATTTTCAGCCTGATTGTACACTTCAGGTGAAAATGTCAAAATCTTCAAAATGAGCAAAAGCACAATGAAATTAATGCTTGAATCATCTTCATTTTGCTAAAATACACTAATGACAGCAAAAAGTTTGAGTCTACAACATTTAGTTAAGGTGTGAGAGCCAAAATGAACTTTTTATGGCTTTAAATGCATTTTCAGCCTGATTGTACACTTCAGGTGAAAATGTCAAAATCTTCAAAATGAGCAAAAGCACAATGAAATTAATGCTTGAATCATCTTCATTTTGCTAAAATACACTAATGACAGCAAAAAGTTTGAGTCTACAACATTTAGTTAAGGTGTGAGAGCCAAAATGAACTTTTTATGGCTTTAAATGCATTTTCAGCCTGATTGTACACTTCAGGTGAAAATGTCAAAATCTTCAAAATGAGCAAAAGCACAATGAAATTAATGCTTGAATCATCTTCATTTTGCTAAAATACACTAATGACAGCAAAAAGTTTGAGTCTACAACATTTAGTTAAGGTGTGAGAGCCAAAATGAACTTTTTATGGCTTTAAATGCATTTTCAGCCTGATTGTACACTTCAGGTGAAAATGTCAAAATCTTCAAAATGAGCAAAAGCACAATGAAATTAATGCTTGAATCATCTTCATTTTGCTAACATACACTAATGACAGCAAAAAGTTTGAGTCTACAACATTTAGTTAGGTGTGAGAGCCAAAATGAACTTTTTATGGCTTTAAATGCATTTTCAGCCCGATTGTACACTTCAGGTGAAAATGTCAAAATCTTCAAAATGAGCAAAAGCACAATAAAATTAATGCTTGAATCATCTTCATTTTGCTAAAATATACTAATGACAGCAAAAAGTTTGAGTCTACAACATTTAGTTAAGGTGTGAGAGCCAAAATGAACTTTTTATTGCTTTAAACGCGTTTTCAGCCCCTAATTGTACACTTCAGGTGAAAATGTCAAAATCTTCAAAATGAGCAAAAGCACAATGAAATTAATGCTTGAATCATCTTCATTTTGCTAAAATACACTAATGACAGCAAAAAGTTTGAATCTACAACATTTAGTTAAGGTGTGAGAGCCAAAATGAACTTTTTATTGCTTTAAATGCATTTTCAGCCCGATTGTACACTTCAGGTGAAAATGTCAAAATCTTCAAAATGAGCAAAAGCACAATGAAATTAATGCTTGAATCATCTTCATTTTGCTAAAATACACTAATGACAGCAAAAAGTTTGAGTCTACAACATTTAGTTAAGGTGTGAGAGCCAAAATGAACTTTTTATGGCTTTAAATGCATTTTCAGCCTGATTGTACACTTCAGGTGAAAATGTCAAAATCTTCAAAATGAGCAAAAGCACAATGAAATTAATGCTTGAATCATCTTCATTTTGCTAAAATACACTAATGACAGCAAAAAGTTTGAGTCTACAACATTTAGTTAAGGTGTGAGAGCCAAAATGAACTTTTTATGGCTTTAAATGCATTTTCAGCCTGATTGTACACTTCAGGTGAAAATGTCAAAATCTTCAAAATGAGCAAAAGCACAATGAAATTAATGCTTGAATCATCTTCATTTTGCTAAAATACACTAATGACAGCAAAAAGTTTGAGTCTACAACATTTAGTTAAGGTGTGAGAGCCAAAATGAACTTTTTATGGCTTTAAATGCATTTTCAGCCTGATTGTACACTTCAGGTGAAAATGTCAAAATCTTCAAAATGAGCAAAAGCACAATGAAATTAATGCTTGAATCATCTTCATTTTGCTAACATACACTAATGACAGCAAAAAGTTTGAGTCTACAACATTTAGTTAAGGTGTGAGAGCCAAAATGAACTTTTTATGGCTTTAAATGCATTTTCAGCCTGATTGTACACTTCAGGTGAAAATGTCAAAATCTTCAAAATGAGCAAAAGCACAATGAAATTAATGCTTGAATCATCTTCATTTTGCTAAAATACACTAATGACAGCAAAAAGTTTGAGTCTACAACATTTAGTTAAGGTGTGAGAGCCAAAATGAACTTTTTATGGCTTTAAATGCATTTTCAGCCTGATTGTACACTTCAGGTGAAAATGTCAAAATCTTCAAAATGAGCAAAAGCACAATGAAATTAATGCTTGAATCATCTTCATTTTGCTAACATACACTAATGACAGCAAAAAGTTTGAGTCTACAACATTTAGTTAAGGTGTGAGAGCCAAAATAAACTTTTTATGGCTTTAAATGCATTTTCAGCCCGATTGTACACTTCAGGTGAAAATGTCAAAATCTTCAAAATGAGCAAAAGCACAATGAAATTAATGCTTGAATCATCTTCATTTTGCTAAAATATACTAATGACAGCAAAAAGTTTGAGTCTACAACATTTAGTTAAGGTGTGAGAGCCAAAATGAACTTTTTATTGCTTTAAATGCATTTTCAGCCCGATTGTACACTTCAGGTGAAAATGTCAAAATCTTCAAAATGAGCAAAAGCACAATGAAATTAATGCTTGAATCATCTTCATTTTGCTAAAATACACTAATGACAGCAAAAAGTTTGAGTCTACAACATTTAGTTAAGGTGTGAGAGCCAAAATGAACTTTTTATGGCTTTAAATGCATTTTCAGCCTGATTGTACACTTCAGGTGAAAATGTCAAAATCTTCAAAATGAGCAAAAGCACAATGAAATTAATGCTTGAATCATCTTCATTTTGCTAAAATACACTAATGACAGCAAAAAGTTTGAGTCTACAACATTTAGTTAAGGTGTGAGAGCCAAAATGAACTTTTTATGGCTTTAAATGCATTTTCAGCCTGATTGTACACTTCAGGTGAAAATGTCAAAATCTTCAAAATGAGCAAAAGCACAATGAAATTAATGCTTGAATCATCTTCATTTTGCTAAAATACACTAATGACAGCAAAAAGTTTGAGTCTACAACATTTAGTTAAGGTGTGAGAGCCAAAATGAACTTTTTATGGCTTTAAATGCATTTTCAGCCTGATTGTACACTTCAGGTGAAAATGTCAAAATCTTCAAAATGAGCTAAAGCACAATGAAATTAATGCTTGAATCATCTTCATTTTGCTAAAATACACTAATGACAGCAAAAAGTTTGAGTCTACAACATTTAGTTAAGGTGTGAGAGCCAAAATGAACTTTTTATGGCTTTAAATGCATTTTCAGCCTGATTGTACACTTCAGGTGAAAATGTCAAAATCTTCAAAATGAGCAAAAGCACAATGAAATTAATGCTTGAATCATCTTCATTTTGCTAAAATACACTAATGACAGCAAAAAGTTTTAGTCTACAACATTTAGTTAAGGTGTGAGAGCCAAAATGAACTTTTTATGGCTTTAAATGCATTTTCAGCCTGATTGTACACTTCAGGTGAAAATGTCAAAATCTTCAAAATGAGCAAAAGCACAATGAAATTAATGCTTGAATCATCTTCATTTTGCTAAAATACACCAATGACAGCAAAAAGTTTGAGTCTACAACATTTAGTTAAGGTGTGAGAGCCAAAATGAACTTTTTATGGCTTTAAATGCATTTTCAGCCTGATTGTACACTTCAGGTGAAAATGTCAAAATCTTCAAAATGAGCAAAAGCACAATGAAATTAATGCTTGAATCATCTTCATTTTGCTAAAATACACTAATGACAGCAAAAAGTTTGAGTCTACAACATTTAGTTAAGGTGTGAGAGCCAAAATGAACTTTTTATGGCTTTAAATGCATTTTCAGCCTGATTGTACACTTCAGGTGAAAATGTCAAAATCTTCAAAATGAGCAAAAGCACAATGAAATTAATGCTTGAATCATCTTCATTTTGCTAAAATACACTAATGACAGCAAAAAGTTTGAGTCTACAACATTTAGTTAAGGTGTGAGAGCCAAAATGAACTTTTTATGGCTTTAAATGCATTTTCAGCCTGATTGTACACTTCAGGTGAAAATGTCAAAATCTTCAAAATGAGCAAAAGCACAATGAAATTAATGCTTGAATCATCTTCATTTTGCTAACATACACTAATGACAGCAAAAAGTTTGAGTCTACAACATTTAGTTAAGGTGTGAGAGCCAAAATGAACTTTTTATGGCTTTAAATGCATTTTCAGCCTGATTGTACACTTCAGGTGAAAATGTCAAAATCTTCAAAATGAGCAAAAGCACAATGAAATTAATGCTTGAATCATCTTCATTTTGCTAAAATACACTAATGACAGCAAAAAGTTTGAGTCTACAACATTTAGTTAAGGTGTGAGAGCCAAAATGAACTTTTTATGGCTTTAAATGCATTTTCAGCCTGATTGTACACTTCAGGTGAAAATGTCAAAATCTTCAAAATGAGCAAAAGCACAATGAAATTAATGCTTGAATCATCTTCATTTTGCTAAAATACACTAATGACAGCAAAAAGTTTGAGTCTACAACATTTAGTTAAGGTGTGAGAGCCAAAATGAACTTTTTATGGCTTTAAATGCATTTTCAGCCTGATTGTACACTTCAGGTGAAAATGTCAAAATCTTCAAAATGAGCAAAAGCACAATGAAATTAATGCTTGAATCATCTTCATTTTGCTAAAATACACTAATGACAGCAAAAAGTTTTAGTCTACAACATTTAGTTAAGGTGTGAGAGCCAAAATGAACTTTTTATGGCTTTAAATGCATTTTCAGCCTGATTGTACACTTCAGGTGAAAATGTCAAAATCTTCAAAATGAGCAAAAGCACAATGAAATTAATGCTTGAATCATCTTCATTTTGCTAAAATACACCAATGACAGCAAAAAGTTTGAGTCTACAACATTTAGTTAAGGTGTGAGAGCCAAAATGAACTTTTTATGGCTTTAAATGCATTTTCAGCCTGATTGTACACTTCAGGTGAAAATGTCAAAATCTTCAAAATGAGCAAAAGCACAATGAAATTAATGCTTGAATCATCTTCATTTTGCTAAAATACACTAATGACAGCAAAAAGTTTGAGTCTACAACATTTAGTTAAGGTGTGAGAGCCAAAATGAACTTTTTATGGCTTTAAATGCATTTTCAGCCCGATTGTACACTTCAGGTGAAAATGTCAAAATCTTCAAAATGAGCAAAAGCACAATAAAATTAATGCTTGAATCATCTTCATTTTGCTAAAATATACTAATGACAGCAAAAAGTTTGAGTCTACAACATTTAGTTAAGGTGTGAGAGCCAAAATGAACTTTTTATTGCTTTAAACGCGTTTTCAGCCCCTAATTGTACACTTCAGGTGAAAAATTCAAAATCTTCAAAATGAGCAAAAGCACAATGAAATTAATGCTTGAATCATCTTCATTTTGCTAAAATACACTAATGACAGCAAAAAGTTTGAATCTACAACATTTAGTTAAGGTGTGAGAGCCAAAATGAACTTTTTATTGCTTTAAATGCATTTTTAGCCCGATTGTACACTTCAGGTGAAAATGTCAAAATCTTCAAAATGAGCAAAAGCACAATGAAATTAATGCTTGAATCATCTTCATTTTGCTAAAATACACTAATGACAGCAAAAAGTTTGAGTCTACAACATTTAGTTAAGGTGTGAGAGCCAAAATGAACTTTTTATGGCTTTAAATGCATTTTCAGCCTGATTGTACACTTCAGGTGAAAATGTCAAAATCTTCAAAATGAGCAAAAGCACAATAAAATTAATGCTTGAATCATCTTCATTTTGCTAAAATATACTAATGACAGCAAAAAGTTTGAGTCTACAACATTTAGTTAAGGTGTGAGAGCCAAAATGAACTTTTTATTGCTTTAAACGCGTTTTCAGCCCCTAATTGTACACTTCAGGTGAAAATGTCAAAATCTTCAAAATGAGCAAAAGCACAATGAAATTAATGCTTGAATCATCTTCATTTTGCTAAAATACACTAATGACAGCAAAAAGTTTGAGTCTACAACATTTAGTTAAGGTGTGAGAGCCAAAATGAACTTTTTATGGCTTTAAATGCATTTTCAGCCTGATTGTACACTTCAGGTGAAAATGTCAAAATCTTCAAAATGAGCAAAAGCACAATGAAATTAATGCTTGAATCATCTTCATTTTGCTAAAATACACTAATGACAGCAAAAAGTTTTAGTCTACAACATTTAGTTAAGGTGTGAGAGCCAAAATGAACTTTTTATGGCTTTAAATGCATTTTCAGCCTGATTGTACACTTCAGGTGAAAATGTCAAAATCTTCAAAATGAGCAAAAGCACAATGAAATTAATGCTTGAATCATCTTCATTTTGCTAAAATACACCAATGACAGCAAAAAGTTTGAGTCTACAACATTTAGTTAAGGTGTGAGAGCCAAAATGAACTTTTTATGGCTTTAAATGCATTTTCAGCCTGATTGTACACTTCAGGTGAAAATGTCAAAATCTTCAAAATGAGCAAAAGCACAATGAAATTAATGCTTGAATCATCTTCATTTTGCTAAAATACACTAATGACAGCAAAAAGTTTGAGTCTACAACATTTAGTTAAGGTGTGAGAGCCAAAATGAACTTTTTATGGCTTTAAATGCATTTTCAGCCCGATTGTACACTTCAGGTGAAAATGTCAAAATCTTCAAAATGAGCAAAAGCACAATAAAATTAATGCTTGAATCATCTTCATTTTGCTAAAATATACTAATGACAGCAAAAAGTTTGAGTCTACAACATTTAGTTAAGGTGTGAGAGCCAAAATGAACTTTTTATTGCTTTAAACGCGTTTTCAGCCCCTAATTGTACACTTCAGGTGAAAATGTCAAAATCTTCAAAATGAGCAAAAGCACAATGAAATTAATGCTTGAATCATCTTCATTTTGCTAAAATACACTAATGACAGCAAAAAGTTTGAATCTACAACATTTAGTTAAGGTGTGAGAGCCAAAATGAACTTTTTATTGCTTTAAATGCATTTTCAGCCCGATTGTACACTTCAGGTGAAAATGTCAAAATCTTCAAAATGAGCAAAAGCACAATGAAATTAATGCTTGAATCATCTTCATTTTGCTAAAATACACTAATGACAGCAAAAAGTTTGAGTCTACAACATTTAGTTAAGGTGTGAGAGCCAAAATGAACTTTTTATGGCTTTAAATGCATTTTCAGCCTGATTGTACACTTCAGGTGAAAATGTCAAAATCTTCAAAATGAGCAAAAGCACAATGAAATTAATGCTTGAATCATCTTCATTTTGCTAAAATACACTAATGACAGCAAAAAGTTTGAGTCTACAACATTTAGTTAAGGTGTGAGAGCCAAAATGAACTTTTTATGGCTTTAAATGCATTTTCAGCCTGATTGTACACTTCAGGTGAAAATGTCAAAATCTTCAAAATGAGAAAAAGCACAATGAAATTAATGCTTGAATCATCTTCATTTTGCTAACATACACTAATGACAGCAAAAAGTTTGAGTCTACAACATTTAGTTAAGGTGTGAGAGCCAAAATGAACTTTTTATGGCTTTAAATGCATTTTCAGCCTGATTGTACACTTCAGGTGAAAATGTCAAAATCTTCAAAATTAGCAAAAGCACAATGAAATTAATGCTTGAATCATCTTCATTTTGCTAAAATACACTAATGACAGCAAAAAGTTTGAGTCTACAACATTTAGTTAAGGTGTGAGAGCCAAAATGAACTTTTTATGGCTTTAAATGCATTTTCAGCCTGATTGTACACTTCAGGTGAAAATGTCAAAATCTTCAAAATGAGCAAAAGCACAATGAAATTAATGCTTGAATCATCTTCATTTTGCTAACATACACTAATGACAGCAAAAAGTTTGAGTCTACAACATTTAGTTAAGGTGTGAGAGCCAAAATGAACTTTTTATGGCTTTAAATGCATTTTCAGCCTGATTGTACACTTCAGGTGAAAATGTCAAAATCTTCAAAATGAGCAAAAGCACAATGAAATTAATGCTTGAATCATCTTCATTTTGCTAACATACACTAATGACAGCAAAAAGTTTGAGTCTACAACATTTAGTTAAGGTGTGAGAGCCAAAATGAACTTTTTATGGCTTTAAATGCATTTTCAGCCCGATTGTACACTTCAGGTGAAAATGTCAAAATCTTCAAAATGAGCAAAAGCACAATGAAATTAATGCTTGAATCATCTTCATTTTGCTAAAATATACTAATGACAGCAAAAAGTTTGAGTCTACAACATTTAGTTAAGGTGTGAGAGCCAAAATGAACTTTTTATTGCTTTAAATGCATTTTCAGCCCGATTGTACACTTCAGGTGAAAATGTCAAAATCTTCAAAATGAGCAAAAGCACAATGAAATTAATGCTTGAATCATCTTCATTTTGCTAAAATACACTAATGACAGCAAAAAGTTTGAGTCTACAACATTTAGTTAAGGTGTGAGAGCCAAAATGAACTTTTTATGGCTTTAAATGCATTTTCATTCTGATTGTACACTTCAGGTGAAAATGTCAAAATCTTCAAAATGAGCAAAAGCACAATGAAATTAATGCTTGAATCATCTTCATTTTGCTAAAATACACTAATGACAGCAAAAAGTTTGAGTCTACAACATTTAGTTAAGGTGTGAGAGCCAAAATGAACTTTTTATGGCTTTAAATGCATTTTCAGCCTGATTGTACACTTCAGGTGAAAATGTCAAAATCTTCAAAATGAGCAAAAGCACAATGAAATTAATGCTTGAATCATCTTCATTTTGCTAACATACACTAATGACAGCAAAAAGTTTGAGTCTACAACATTTAGTTAAGGTGTGAGAGCCAAAATGAACTTTTTATGGCTTTAAATGCATTTTCAGCCTGATTGTACACTTCAGGTGAAAATGTCAAAATCTTCAAAATGAGCAAAAGCACAATGAAATTAATGCTTGAATCATCTTCATTTTGCTAAAATACACTAATGACAGCAAAAAGTTTGAGTCTACAACATTTAGTTAAGGTGTGAGAGCCAAAATGAACTTTTTATGGCTTTAAATGCATTTTCAGCCTGATTGTACACTTCAGGTGAAAATGTCAAAATCTTCAAAATGAGCAAAAGCACAATGAAATTAATGCTTGAATCATCTTCATTTTGCTAACATACACTAATGACAGCAAAAAGTTTGAGTCTACAACATTTAGTTAAGGTGTGAGAGCAAAAATGAACTTTTTATGGCTTTAAATGCATTTTCAGCCCGATTGTACACTTCAGGTGAAAATGTCAAAATCTTCAAAATGAGCAAAAGCACAATAAAATTAATGCTTGAATCATCTTCATTTTGCTAAAATATACTAATGACAGCAAAAAGTTTGAGTCTACAACATTTAGTTAAGGTGTGAGAGCCAAAATGAACTTTTTATTGCTTTAAACGCGTTTTCAGCCCCTAATTGTACACTTCAGGTGAAAATGTCAAAATCTTCAAAATGAGCAAAAGCACAATGAAATTAATGCTTGAATCATCTTCATTTTGCTAAAATACACTAATGACAGCAAAAAGTTTGAATCTACAACATTTAGTTAAGGTGTGAGAGCCAAAATGAACTTTTTATTGCTTTAAATGCATTTTCAGCCCGATTGTACACTTCAGGTGAAAATGTCAAAATCTTCAAAATGAGCAAAAGCACAATGAAATTAATGCTTGAATCATCTTCATTTTGCTAAAATACACTAATGACAGCAAAAAGTTTGAGTCTACAACATTTAGTTAAGGTGTGAGAGCCAAAATGAACTTTTTATGGCTTTAAATGCATTTTCAGCCTGATTGTACACTTCAGGTGAAAATGTCAAAATCTTCAAAATGAGCAAAAGCACAATGAAATTAATGCTTGAATCATCTTCATTTTGCTAAAATACACTAATGACAGCAAAAAGTTTGAGTCTACAACATTTAGTTAAGGTGTGAGAGCCAAAATGAACTTTTTATGGCTTTAAATGCATTTTCAGCCTGATTGTACACTTCAGGTGAAAATGTCAAAATCTTCAAAATGAGCAAAAGCACAATGAAATTAATGCTTGAATCATCTTCATTTTGCTAACATACACTAATGACAGCAAAAAGTTTGAGTCTACAACATTTAGTTAAGGTGTGAGAGCCAAAATGAACTTTTTATGGCTTTAAATGCATTTTCAGCCTGATTGTACACTTCAGGTGAAAATGTCAAAATCTTCAAAATGAGCAAAAGCACAATGAAATTAATGCTTGAATCATCTTCATTTTGCTAACATACACTAATGACAGCAAAAAGTTTGAGTCTACAACATTTAGTTAAGGTGTGAGAGCCAAAATGAACTTTTTATGGCTTTAAATGCATTTTCAGCCTGATTGTACACTTCAGGTGAAAATGTCAAAATCTTCAAAATGAGCAAAAGCACAATGAAATTAATGCTTGAATCATCTTCATTTTGCTAACATACACTAATGACAGCAAAAAGTTTGAGTCTACAACATTTAGTTAAGGTGTGAGAGCCAAAATGAACTTTTTATGGCTTTAAATGCATTTTCAGCCTGATTGTACACTTCAGGTGAAAATGTCAAAATCTTCAAAATGAGCAAAAGCACAATGAAATTAATGCTTGAATCATCTTCATTTTGCTAACATACACTAATGAC
>NW_028233580.1:0-40544 GCF_054856555.1 Leptonotus elevatus | reverse complement strand
TTTGACATTTTCACCTGAAGTGTACAATCAGGCTGAAAATGCATTTAAAGCCATAAAAAGTTCATTTTGGCTCTCACACCTTAACTAAATGTTGTAGACTCAAACTTTTTGCTGTCATTAGTGTATGTTAGCAAAATGAAGATGATTCAAGCATTAATTTCATTGTGCTTTTGCTCATTTTGAAGATTTTGACATTTTCACCTGAAGTGTACAATTAGGGGCTGAAAACGCGTTTAAAGCAATAAAAAGTTCATTTTGGCTCTCACACCTTAACTAAATGTTGTAGACTCAAACTTTTTGCTGTCATTAGTGTATGTTAGCAAAATGAAGATGATTCAAGCATTAATTTCATTGTGCTTTTGCTCATTTTGAAGATTTTGACATTTTCACCTGAAGTGTACAATTAGGGGCTGAAAACGCGTTTAAAAGCAATAAAAAGTTCATTTTGGCTCTCACACCTTAACTAAATGTTGTAGACTCAAACTTTTTGCTGTCATTAGTATATTTTAGCAAAATGAAGATGATTCAAGCATTAATTTTATTGTGCTTTTGCTCATTTTGAAGATTTTGACATTTTCACCTGAAGTGTACAATCGGGCTGAAAATGCATTTAAAGCCATAAAAAGTTCATTTTGGCTCTCACACCTTAACTAAATGTTGTAGACTCAAACTTTTTGCTGTCATTAGTGTATGTTAGCAAAATGAAGATGATTCAAGCATTAATTTCATTGTGCTTTTGCTCATTTTAAAGATTTTGACATTTTCACCTGAAGTGTACAATCGGGCTGAAAATGCATTTAAAGCCATAAAAAGTTCATTTTGGCTCTCACACCTTAACTAAATGTTGTAGACTCAAACTTTTTGCTGTCATTAGTGTATTTTAGCAAAATGAAGATGATTCAAGCATTAATTTCATTGTGCTTTTGCTCATTTTGAAGATTTTGACATTTTCACCTGAAGTGTACAATCGGGCTGAAAATGCATTTAAAGCCATAAAAAGTTCATTTTGGCTCTCACACCTTAACTAAATGTTGTAGACTCAAACTTTTTGCTGTCATTAGTGTATGTTAGCAAAATGAAGATGATTCAAGCATTAATTTCATTGTGCTTTTGCTCATTTTGAAGATTTTGACATTTTCACCTGAAGTGTACAATCAGGCTGAAAATGCATTTAAAGCCATAAAAAGTTCATTTTGGCTCTCACACCTTAACTAAATGTTGTAGACTCAAACTTTTTGCTGTCATTAGTGTATTTTAGCAAATGAAGATGATTCAAGCATTAATTTCATTGTGCTTTTGCTCATTTTGAAGATTTTGACATTTTCACCTGAAGTGTACAATCAGGCTGAAAATGCATTTAAAGCCATAAAAAGTTCATTTTGGCTCTCACACCTTAACTAAATGTTGTAGACTCAAACTTTTTGCTGTCATTAGTGTATTTTAGCAAAATGAAGATGATTCAAGCATTAATTTCATTGTGCTTTTGCTCATTTGAAGATTTTGACATTTTCACCTGAAGTGTACAATTAGGGGCTGAAAACGCGTTTAAAGCAATAAAAAGTTCATTTTGGCTCTCACACCTTAACTAAATGTTGTAGACTCAAACTTTTTGCTGTCATTAGTGTATGTTAGCAAAATGAAGATGATTCAAGCATTAATTTCATTGTGCTTTTGCTCATTTTGAAGATTTTGACATTTTCACCTGAAGTGTACAATCAGGCTGAAAATGCATTTAAAGCCATAAAAAGTTCATTTTGGCTCTCACACCTTAACTAAATGTTGTAGACTCAAACTTTTTGCTGTCATTAGTGTATTTTAGCAAAATGAAGATGATTCAAGCATTAATTTCATTGTGCTTTTGCTCATTTTGAAGATTTTGACATTTTCACCTGAAGTGTACAATCGGGCTGAAAATGCATTTAAAGCCATAAAAAGTTCATTTTGGCTCTCACACCTTAACTAAATGTTGTAGACTCAAACTTTTTGCTGTCATTAGTGTATGTTAGCAAAATGAAGATGATTCAAGCATTAATTTCATTGTGCTTTTGCTCATTTTGAAGATTTTGACATTTTCACCTGAAGTGTACAATCAGGCTGAAAATGCATTTAAAGCCATAAAAAGTTCATTTTGGCTCTCACACCTTAACTAAATGTTGTAGACTCAAACTTTTTGCTGTCATTAGTGTATTTTAGCAAAATGAAGATGATTCAAGCATTAATTTCATTGTACTTTTGCTCATTTTGAAGATTTTGACATTTTCACCTGAAGTGTACAATCAGGCTGAAAATGCATTTAAAGCCATAAAAAGTTCATTTTGGCTCTCACACCTTAACTAAATGTTGTAGACTCAAACTTTTTGCTGTCATTAGTGTATTTTAGCAAAATGAAGATGATTCAAGCATTAATTTCATTGTGCATTTGCTCATTTTGAAGATTTTGACATTTTCACCTGAAGTGTACAATTAGGGGCTGAAAACGCGTTTAAAGCAATAAAAAGTTCATTTTGGCTCTCACACCTTAACTAAATGTTGTAGACTCAAACTTTTTGCTGTCATTAGTGTATGTTAGCAAAATGAAGATGATTCAAGCATTAATTTCATTGTGCTTTTGCTCATTTTGAAGATTTTGACATTTTCACCTGAAGTGTACAATTAGGGGCTGAAAACGCGTTTAAAGCAATAAAAAGTTCATTTTGGCTCTCACACCTTAACTAAATGTTGTAGACTCAAACTTTTTGCTGTCATTAGTATATTTTAGCAAAATGAAGATGATTCAAGCATTAATTTTATTGTGCTTTTGCTCATTTTGAAGATTTTGACATTTTCACCTGAAGTGTACAATCGGGCTGAAAATGCATTTAAAGCCATAAAAAGTTCATTTTGGCTCTCACACCTTAACTAAATGTTGTAGACTCAAACTTTTTGCTGTCATTAGTGTATGTTAGCAAAATGAAGATGATTCAAGCATTAATTTCATTGTGCTTTTGCTCATTTTGAAGATTTTGACATTTTCACCTGAAGTGTACAATCAGGCTGAAAATGCATTTAAAGCCATAAAAAGTTCATTTTGGCTCTCACACCTTAACTAAATGTTGTAGACTCAAACTTTTTGCTGTCATTAGTGTATTTTAGCAAAATGAAGATGATTCAAGCATTAATTTCATTGTACTTTTGCTCATTTTGAAGATTTTGACATTTTCACCTGAAGTGTACAATCAGGCTGAAAATGCATTTAAAGCCATAAAAAGTTCATTTTGGCTCTCACACCTTAACTAAATGTTGTAGACTCAAACTTTTTGCTGTCATTAGTGTATTTTAGCAAAATGAAGATGATTCAAGCATTAATTTCATTGTGCATTTGCTCATTTTGAAGATTTTGACATTTTCACCTGAAGTGTACAATTAGGGGCTGAAAACGCGTTTAAAGCAATAAAAAGTTCATTTTGGCTCTCACACCTTAACTAAATGTTGTAGACTCAAACTTTTTGCTGTCATTAGTGTATGTTAGCAAAATGAAGATGATTCAAGCATTAATTTCATTGTGCTTTTGCTCATTTTGAAGATTTTGACATTTTCACCTGAAGTGTACAATTAGGGGCTGAAAACGCGTTTAAAGCAATAAAAAGTTCATTTTGGCTCTCACACCTTAACTAAATGTTGTAGACTCAAACTTTTTGCTGTCATTAGTATATTTTAGCAAAATGAAGATGATTCAAGCATTAATTTTATTGTGCTTTTGCTCATTTTGAAGATTTTGACATTTTCACCTGAAGTGTACAATCGGGCTGAAAATGCATTTAAAGCCATAAAAAGTTCATTTTGGCTCTCACACCTTAACTAAATGTTGTAGACTCAAACTTTTTGCTGTCATTAGTGTATGTTAGCAAAATGAAGATGATTCAAGCATTAATTTCATTGTGCTTTTGCTCATTTTGAAGATTTTGACATTTTCACCTGAAGTGTACAATCAGGCTGAAAATGCATTTAAAGCCATAAAAAGTTCATTTTGGCTCTCACACCTTAACTAAATGTTGTAGACTCAAACTTTTTGCTGTCATTAGTGTATTTTAGCAAAATGAAGATGATTCAAGCATTAATTTCATTGTGCTTTTGCTCATTTTGAAGATTTTGACATTTTCACCTGAAGTGTACAATTAGGGGCTGAAAATGCATTTAAAGCCATAAAAAGTTCATTTTGGCTCTCACACCTTAACTAAATGTTGTAGACTCAAACTTTTTGCTGTCATTAGTGTATTTTAGCAAAATGAAGATGATTCAAGCATTAATTTCATTGTGCTTTTGCTCATTTTGAAGATTTTGACATTTTCACCTGAAGTGTACAATTAGGGGCTGAAAATGCATTTAAAGCCATAAAAAGTTCATTTTGGCTCTCACACCTTAACTAAATGTTGTAGACTCAAACTTTTTGCTGTCATTAGTGTATTTTAGCAAAATGAAGATGATTCAAGCATTAATTTCATTGTGCTTTTGCTCATTTTGAAGATTTTGACATTTTCACCTGAAGTGTACAATCGGGCTGAAAATGCATTTAAAGCCATAAAAAGTTCATTTTGGCTCTCACACCTTAACTAAATGTTGTAGACTCAAACTTTTTGCTGTCATTAGTGTATTTTAGCAAAATGAAGATGATTCAAGCGTTAATTTCATTGTGCTTTTGCTCATTTTGAAGATTTTGACATTTTCACCTGAAGTGTACAATCGGGCTGAAAATGCATTTAAAGCCATAAAAAGTTCATTTTGGCTCTCACACCTTAACTAAATGTTGTAGACTCAAACTTTTTGCTGTCATTAGTGTATGTTAGCAAAATGAAGATGATTCAAGCATTAATTTCATTGTGCTTTTGCTCATTTTGAAGATTTTGACATTTTCACCTGAAGTGTACAATCAGGCTGAAAATGCATTTAAAGCCATAAAAAGTTCATTTTGGCTCTCACACCTTAACTAAATGTTGTAGACTCAAACTTTTTGCTGTCATTAGTGTATTTTAGCAAAATGAAGATGATTTAAGTATTAATTTCATTGTGCTTTTGCTCATTTTGAAGATTTTGACATTTTCACCTGAAGTGTACAATTAGGGGCTGAAAACGCGTTTAAAGCAATAAAAAGTTCATTTTGGCTCTCACACCTTAACTAAATGTTGTAGACTCAAACTTTTTGCTGTCATTAGTATATTTTAGCAAAATGAAGATGATTCAAGCATTAATTTTATTGTGCTTTTGCTCATTTTGAAGATTTTGACATTTTCACCTGAAGTGTACAATCGGGCTGAAAATGCATTTAAAGCCATAAAAAGTTCATTTTGGCTCTCACACCTTAACTAAATGTTGTAGACTCAAACTTTTTGCTGTCATTAGTGTATGTTAGCAAAATGAAGATGATTCAAGCATTAATTTCATTGTGCTTTTGCTCATTTTGAAGATTTTGACATTTTCACCTGAAGTGTACAATCAGGCTGAAAATGCATTTAAAGCCATAAAAAGTTCATTTTGGCTCTCACACCTTAACTAAATGTTGTAGACTCAAACTTTTTGCTGTCATTAGTGTATTTTAGCAAAATGAAGATGATTCAAGCATTAATTTCATTGTGCTTTTGCTCATTTTGAAGATTTTGACATTTTCACCTGAAGTGTACAATTAGGGGCTGAAAATGCATTTAAAGCCATAAAAAGTTCATTTTGGCTCTCACACCTTAACTAAATGTTGTAGACTCAAACTTTTTGCTGTCATTAGTGTATTTTAGCAAAATGAAGATGATTCAAGCATTAATTTCATTGTGCTTTTGCTCATTTTGAAGATTTTGACATTTTCACCTGAAGTGTACAATCGGGCTGAAAATGCATTTAAAGCCATAAAAAGTTCATTTTGGCTCTCACACCTTAACTAAATGTTGTAGACTCAAACTTTTTGCTGTCATTAGTGTATTTTAGCAAAATGAAGATGATTCAAGCGTTAATTTCATTGTGCTTTTGCTCATTTTGAAGATTTTGACATTTTCACCTGAAGTGTACAATCGGGCTGAAAATGCATTTAAAGCCATAAAAAGTTCATTTTGGCTCTCACACCTTAACTAAATGTTGTAGACTCAAACTTTTTGCTGTCATTAGTGTATGTTAGCAAAATGAAGATGATTCAAGCATTAATTTCATTGTGCTTTTGCTCATTTTGAAGATTTTGACATTTTCACCTGAAGTGTACAATCAGGCTGAAAATGCATTTAAAGCCATAAAAAGTTCATTTTGGCTCTCACACCTTAACTAAATGTTGTAGACTCAAACTTTTTGCTGTCATTAGTGTATTTTAGCAAAATGAAGATGATTTAAGTATTAATTTCATTGTGCTTTTGCTCATTTTGAAGATTTTGACATTTTCACCTGAAGTGTACAATTAGGGGCTGAAAACGCGTTTAAAGCAATAAAAAGTTCATTTTGGCTCTCACACCTTAACTAAATGTTGTAGACTCAAACTTTTTGCTGTCATTAGTATATTTTAGCAAAATGAAGATGATTCAAGCATTAATTTTATTGTGCTTTTGCTCATTTTGAAGATTTTGACATTTTCACCTGAAGTGTACAATCGGGCTGAAAATGCATTTAAAGCCATAAAAAGTTCATTTTGGCTCTCACACCTTAACTAAATGTTGTAGACTCAAACTTTTTGCTGTCATTAGTGTATGTTAGCAAAATGAAGATGATTCAAGCATTAATTTCATTGTGCTTTTGCTCATTTTGAAGATTTTGACATTTTCACCTGAAGTGTACAATCAGGCTGAAAATGCATTTAAAGCCATAAAAAGTTCATTTTGGCTCTCACACCTTAACTAAATGTGGTAGACTCAAACTTTTTGCTGTCATTAGTGTATTTTAGCAAAACGAAGATGATTCAAGCATTAATTTCATTGTGCTTTTTCTCATTTTGAAGATTTTGACATTTTCACCTGAAGTGTACAATTAGGGGCTGAAAATGCATTTAAAGCCATAAAAAGTTCATTTTGGCTCTCACACCTTAACTAAATGTTGTAGACTCAAACTTTTTGCTGTCATTAGTGTATGTTAGCAAAATGAAGATGATTCAAGCATTAATTTCATTGTGCTTTTGCTCATTTTGAAGATTTTGACATTTTCACCTGAAGTGTACAATCAGGCTGAAAATGCATTTAAAGCCATAAAAAGTTCATTTTGGCTCTCACACCTTAACTAAATGTTGTAGACTCAAACTTTTTGCTGTCATTAGTGTATTTTAGCAAAATGAAGATGATTCAAGCATTAATTTCATTGTGCTTTTGCTCATTTTGAAGATTTTGACATTTTCACCTGAAGTGTACAATCAGGCTGAAAATGCATTTAAAGCCATAAAAAGTTCATTTTGGCTCTCACACCTTAACTAAATGTTGTAGACTCAAACTTTTTGCTGTCATTAGTGTATGTTAGAAAAATGAAGATGATTCAAGCATTAATTTCATTGTGCTTTTGCTCATTTTGAAGATTTTGACATTTTCACCTGAAGTGTACAATTAGGGGCTGAAAACGCGTTTAAAGCAATAAAAAGTTCATTTTGGCTCTCACACCTTAACTAAATGTTGTAGACTCAAACTTTTTGCTGTCATTAGTGTATGTTAGCAAAATGAAGATGATTCAAGCATTAATTTCATTGTGCTTTTGCTCATTTTGAAGATTTTGACATTTTCACCTGAAGTGTACAATCAGGCTGAAAATGCATTTAAAGCCATAAAAAGTTCATTTTGGCTCTCACACCTTAACTAAATGTTGTAGACTCAAACTTTTTGCTGTCATTAGTGTATTTTAGCAAAATGAAGATGATTCAAGCATTAATTTCATTGTGCTTTTGCTCATTTTGAAGATTTTGACATTTTCACCTGAAGTGTACAATTAGGGGCTGAAAACGCGTTTAAAGCAATAAAAAGTTCATTTTGGCTCTCACACCTTAACTAAATGTTGTAGACTCAAACTTTTTGCTGTCATTAGTGTATGTTAGCAAAATGAAGATGATTCAAGCATTAATTTCATTGTGCTTTTGCTCATTTTGAAGATTTTGACATTTTCACCTGAAGTGTACAATCAGGCTGAAAATGCATTTAAAGCCATAAAAAGTTCATTTTGGCTCTCACACCTTAACTAAATGTTGTAGACTCAAACTTTTTGCTGTCATTAGTGTATGTTAGCAAAATGAAGATGATTCAAGCATTAATTTCATTGTGCTTTTGCTCATTTTGAAGATTTTGACATTTTCACCTGAAGTGTACAATCAGGCTGAAAATGCATTTAAAGCCATAAAAAGTTCATTTTGGCTCTCACACCTTAACTAAATGTTGTAGACTCAAACTTTTTGCTGTCATTAGTGTATTTTAGCAAAATGAAGATGATTCAAGCATTAATTTCATTGTGCTTTTGCTCATTTTGAAGATTTTGACATTTTCACCTGAAGTGTACAATCAGGCTGAAAATGCATTTAAAGCCATAAAAAGTTCATTTTGGCTCTCACACCTTAACTAAATGTTGTAGACTCAAACTTTTTGCTGTCATTAGTGTATTTTAGCAAAATGAAGATGATTCAAGCATTAATTTCATTGTGCTTTTGCTCATTTTGAAGATTTTGACATTTTCACCTGAAGTGTACAATTAGGGGCTGAAAACGCGTTTAAAGCAATAAAAAGTTCATTTTGGCTCTCACACCTTAACTAAATGTTGTAGACTCAAACTTTTTGCTGTCATTAGTGTATGTTAGCAAAATGAAGATGATTCAAGCATTAATTTCATTGTGCTTTTGCTCATTTTGAAGATTTTGACATTTTCACCTGAAGTGTACAATCAGGCTGAAAATGCATTTAAAGCCATAAAAAGTTCATTTTGGCTCTCACACCTTAACTAAATGTTGTAGACTCAAACTTTTTGCTGTCATTAGTGTATTTTAGCAAAATGAAGATGATTCAAGCATTAATTTCATTGTGCTTTTGCTCATTTTGAAGATTTTGACATTTTCACCTGAAGTGTACAATCGGGCTGAAAATGCATTTAAAGCCATAAAAAGTTCATTTTGGCTCTCACACCTTAACTAAATGTTGTAGACTCAAACTTTTTGCTGTCATTAGTGTATGTTAGCAAAATGAAGATGAT
Source organism: Leptonotus elevatus (assembly GCF_054856555.1). Taxonomy (NCBI): domain Eukaryota; kingdom Metazoa; phylum Chordata; class Actinopteri; order Syngnathiformes; family Syngnathidae; genus Leptonotus; species Leptonotus elevatus. Next base: position 31,391 of record NW_028233580.1, on the reverse strand, counting down.
TCAAGCATTAATTTCATTGTGCTTTTGCTCATTTTGAAGATTTTGACATTTTCACCTGAAGTGTACAATCAGGCTGAAAATGCATTTAAAGCCATAAAAAGTTCATTTTGGCTCTCACACCTTAACTAAATGTTGTAGACTCAAACTTTTTGCTGTCATTAGTGTATTTTAGCAAAATGAAGATGATTCAAGCATTAATTTCATTGTACTTTTGCTCATTTTGAAGATTTTGACATTTTCACCTGAAGTGTACAATCAGGCTGAAAATGCATTTAAAGCCATAAAAAGTTCATTTTGGCTCTCACACCTTAACTAAATGTTGTAGACTCAAACTTTTTGCTGTCATTAGTGTATTTTAGCAAAATGAAGATGATTCAAGCATTAATTTCATTGTGCATTTGCTCATTTTGAAGATTTTGACATTTTCACCTGAAGTGTACAATTAGGGGCTGAAAACGCGTTTAAAGCAATAAAAAGTTCATTTTGGCTCTCACACCTTAACTAAATGTTGTAGACTCAAACTTTTTGCTGTCATTAGTGTATGTTAGCAAAATGAAGATGATTCAAGCATTAATTTCATTGTGCTTTTGCTCATTTTGAAGATTTTGACATTTTCACCTGAAGTGTACAATTAGGGGCTGAAAACGCGTTTAAAGCAATAAAAAGTTCATTTTGGCTCTCACACCTTAACTAAATGTTGTAGACTCAAACTTTTTGCTGTCATTAGTATATTTTAGCAAAATGAAGATGATTCAAGCATTAATTTTATTGTGCTTTTGCTCATTTTGAAGATTTTGACATTTTCACCTGAAGTGTACAATCGGGCTGAAAATGCATTTAAAGCCATAAAAAGTTCATTTTGGCTCTCACACCTTAACTAAATGTTGTAGACTCAAACTTTTTGCTGTCATTAGTGTATGTTAGCAAAATGAAGATGATTCAAGCATTAATTTCATTGTGCTTTTGCTCATTTTGAAGATTTTGACATTTTCACCTGAAGTGTACAATCAGGCTGAAAATGCATTTAAAGCCATAAAAAGTTCATTTTGGCTCTCACACCTTAACTAAATGTTGTAGACTCAAACTTTTTGCTGTCATTAGTGTATTTTAGCAAAATGAAGATGATTCAAGCATTAATTTCATTGTGCTTTTGCTCATTTTGAAGATTTTGACATTTTCACCTGAAGTGTACAATTAGGGGCTGAAAATGCATTTAAAGCCATAAAAAGTTCATTTTGGCTCTCACACCTTAACTAAATGTTGTAGACTCAAACTTTTTGCTGTCATTAGTGTATTTTAGCAAAATGAAGATGATTCAAGCATTAATTTCATTGTGCTTTTGCTCATTTTGAAGATTTTGACATTTTCACCTGAAGTGTACAATCGGGCTGAAAATGCATTTAAAGCCATAAAAAGTTCATTTTGGCTCTCACACCTTAACTAAATGTTGTAGACTCAAACTTTTTGCTGTCATTAGTGTATTTTAGCAAAATGAAGATGATTCAAGCGTTAATTTCATTGTGCTTTTGCTCATTTTGAAGATTTTGACATTTTCACCTGAAGTGTACAATCGGGCTGAAAATGCATTTAAAGCCATAAAAAGTTCATTTTGGCTCTCACACCTTAACTAAATGTTGTAGACTCAAACTTTTTGCTGTCATTAGTGTATGTTAGCAAAATGAAGATGATTCAAGCATTAATTTCATTGTGCTTTTGCTCATTTTGAAGATTTTGACATTTTCACCTGAAGTGTACAATCAGGCTGAAAATGCATTTAAAGCCATAAAAAGTTCATTTTGGCTCTCACACCTTAACTAAATGTTGTAGACTCAAACTTTTTGCTGTCATTAGTGTATTTTAGCAAAATGAAGATGATTTAAGTATTAATTTCATTGTGCTTTTGCTCATTTTGAAGATTTTGACATTTTCACCTGAAGTGTACAATTAGGGGCTGAAAACGCGTTTAAAGCAATAAAAAGTTCATTTTGGCTCTCACACCTTAACTAAATGTTGTAGACTCAAACTTTTTGCTGTCATTAGTATATTTTAGCAAAATGAAGATGATTCAAGCATTAATTTTATTGTGCTTTTGCTCATTTTGAAGATTTTGACATTTTCACCTGAAGTGTACAATCGGGCTGAAAATGCATTTAAAGCCATAAAAAGTTCATTTTGGCTCTCACACCTTAACTAAATGTTGTAGACTCAAACTTTTTGCTGTCATTAGTGTATGTTAGCAAAATGAAGATGATTCAAGCATTAATTTCATTGTGCTTTTGCTCATTTTGAAGATTTTGACATTTTCACCTGAAGTGTACAATCAGGCTGAAAATGCATTTAAAGCCATAAAAAGTTCATTTTGGCTCTCACACCTTAACTAAATGTTGTAGACTCAAACTTTTTGCTGTCATTAGTGTATTTTAGCAAAATGAAGATGATTCAAGCATTAATTTCATTGTGCTTTTGCTCATTTTGAAGATTTTGACATTTTCACCTGAAGTGTACAATTAGGGGCTGAAAATGCATTTAAAGCCATAAAAAGTTCATTTTGGCTCTCACACCTTAACTAAATGTTGTAGACTCAAACTTTTTGCTGTCATTAGTGTATTTTAGCAAAATGAAGATGATTCAAGCATTAATTTCATTGTGCTTTTGCTCATTTTGAAGATTTTGACATTTTCACCTGAAGTGTACAATCGGGCTGAAAATGCATTTAAAGCCATAAAAAGTTCATTTTGGCTCTCACACCTTAACTAAATGTTGTAGACTCAAACTTTTTGCTGTCATTAGTGTATTTTAGCAAAATGAAGATGATTCAAGCGTTAATTTCATTGTGCTTTTGCTCATTTTGAAGATTTTGACATTTTCACCTGAAGTGTACAATCGGGCTGAAAATGCATTTAAAGCCATAAAAAGTTCATTTTGGCTCTCACACCTTAACTAAATGTTGTAGACTCAAACTTTTTGCTGTCATTAGTGTATGTTAGCAAAATGAAGATGATTCAAGCATTAATTTCATTGTGCTTTTGCTCATTTTGAAGATTTTGACATTTTCACCTGAAGTGTACAATCAGGCTGAAAATGCATTTAAAGCCATAAAAAGTTCATTTTGGCTCTCACACCTTAACTAAATGTTGTAGACTCAAACTTTTTGCTGTCATTAGTGTATTTTAGCAAAATGAAGATGATTTAAGTATTAATTTCATTGTGCTTTTGCTCATTTTGAAGATTTTGACATTTTCACCTGAAGTGTACAATTAGGGGCTGAAAACGCGTTTAAAGCAATAAAAAGTTCATTTTGGCTCTCACACCTTAACTAAATGTTGTAGACTCAAACTTTTTGCTGTCATTAGTATATTTTAGCAAAATGAAGATGATTCAAGCATTAATTTTATTGTGCTTTTGCTCATTTTGAAGATTTTGACATTTTCACCTGAAGTGTACAATCGGGCTGAAAATGCATTTAAAGCCATAAAAAGTTCATTTTGGCTCTCACACCTTAACTAAATGTTGTAGACTCAAACTTTTTGCTGTCATTAGTGTATGTTAGCAAAATGAAGATGATTCAAGCATTAATTTCATTGTGCTTTTGCTCATTTTGAAGATTTTGACATTTTCACCTGAAGTGTACAATCAGGCTGAAAATGCATTTAAAGCCATAAAAAGTTCATTTTGGCTCTCACACCTTAACTAAATGTGGTAGACTCAAACTTTTTGCTGTCATTAGTGTATTTTAGCAAAACGAAGATGATTCAAGCATTAATTTCATTGTGCTTTTTCTCATTTTGAAGATTTTGACATTTTCACCTGAAGTGTACAATTAGGGGCTGAAAATGCATTTAAAGCCATAAAAAGTTCATTTTGGCTCTCACACCTTAACTAAATGTTGTAGACTCAAACTTTTTGCTGTCATTAGTGTATGTTAGCAAAATGAAGATGATTCAAGCATTAATTTCATTGTGCTTTTGCTCATTTTGAAGATTTTGACATTTTCACCTGAAGTGTACAATCAGGCTGAAAATGCATTTAAAGCCATAAAAAGTTCATTTTGGCTCTCACACCTTAACTAAATGTTGTAGACTCAAACTTTTTGCTGTCATTAGTGTATTTTAGCAAAATGAAGATGATTCAAGCATTAATTTCATTGTGCTTTTGCTCATTTTGAAGATTTTGACATTTTCACCTGAAGTGTACAATCAGGCTGAAAATGCATTTAAAGCCATAAAAAGTTCATTTTGGCTCTCACACCTTAACTAAATGTTGTAGACTCAAACTTTTTGCTGTCATTAGTGTATGTTAGCAAAATGAAGATGATTCAAGCATTAATTTCATTGTGCTTTTGCTCATTTTGAAGATTTTGACATTTTCACCTGAAGTGTACAATCAGGCTGAAAATGCATTTAAAGCCATAAAAAGTTCCTTTTGGCTCTCACACCTTAACTAAATGTTGTAGACTCAAACTTTTTGCTGTCATTAGTGTATGTTAGCAAAATGAAGATGATTCAAGCATTAATTTCATTGTGCTTTTGCTCATTTTGAAGATTTTGACATTTTCACCTGAAGTGTACAATTAGGGGCTGAAAACGCGTTTAAAGCAATAAAAAGTTCATTTTGGCTCTCACACCTTAACTAAATGTTGTAGACTCAAACTTTTTGCTGTCATTAGTATATTTTAGCAAAATGAAGATGATTCAAGCATTAATTTTATTGTGCTTTTGCTCATTTTGAAGATTTTGACATTTTCACCTGAAGTGTACAATCGGGCTGAAAATGCATTTAAAGCCATAAAAAGTTCATTTTGGCTCTCACACCTTAACTAAATGTTGTAGACTCAAACTTTTTGCTGTCATTAGTGTATGTTAGCAAAATGAAGATGATTCAAGCATTAATTTCATTGTGCTTTTGCTCATTTTAAAGATTTTGACATTTTCACCTGAAGTGTACAATCAGGCTGAAAACGCGTTTAAAGCAATAAAAAGTTCATTTTGGCTCTCACACCTTAACTAAATGTTGTAGACTCAAACTTTTTGCTGTCATTAGTGTATGTTAGCAAAATGAAGATGATTCAAGCATTAATTTCATTGTGCTTTTGCTCATTTTGAAGATTTTGACATTTTCACCTGAAGTGTACAATCAGGCTGAAAATGCATTTAAAGCCATAAAAAGTTCATTTTGGCTCTCACACCTTAACTAAATGTTGTAGACTCAAACTTTTTGCTGTCATTAGTGTATTTTAGCAAAATGAAGATGATTCAAGCATTAATTTCATTGTGCTTTTGCTCATTTTGAAGATTTTGACATTTTCACCTGAAGTGTACAATCGGGCCGAAAATGCATTTAAAGCCATAAAAAGTTCATTTTGGCTCTCACACCTTAACTAAATGTTGTAGACTCAAACTTTTTGCTGTCATTAGTGTATGTTAGCAAAATGAAGATGATTCAAGCATTAATTTCATTGTGCTTTTGCTCATTTTGAAGATTTTGACATTTTCACCTGAAGTGTACAATCAGGCTGAAAATGCATTTAAAGCCATAAAAAGTTCATTTTGGCTCTCACACCTTAACTAAATGTTGTAGACTCAAACTTTTTGCTGTCATTAGTGTATTTTAGCAAAATGAAGATGATTCAAGCATTAATTTCATTGTACTTTTGCTCATTTTGAAGATTTTGACATTTTCACCTGAAGTGTACAATCAGGCTGAAAATGCATTTAAAGCCATAAAAAGTTCATTTTGGCTCTCACACCTTAACTAAATGTTGTAGACTCAAACTTTTTGCTGTCATTAGTGTATTTTAGCAAAATGAAGATGATTCAAGCATTAATTTCATTGTGCATTTGCTCATTTTGAAGATTTTGACATTTTCACCTGAAGTGTACAATTAGGGGCTGAAAACGCGTTTAAAGCAATAAAAAGTTCATTTTGGCTCTCACACCTTAACTAAATGTTGTAGACTCAAACTTTTTGCTGTCATTAGTGTATGTTAGCAAAATGAAGATGATTCAAGCATTAATTTCATTGTGCTTTTGCTCATTTTGAAGATTTTGACATTTTCACCTGAAGTGTACAATTAGGGGCTGAAAACGCGTTTAAAGCAATAAAAAGTTCATTTTGGCTCTCACACCTTAACTAAATGTTGTAGACTCAAACTTTTTGCTGTCATTAGTATATTTTAGCAAAATGAAGATGATTCAAGCATTAATTTTATTGTGCTTTTGCTCATTTTGAAGATTTTGACATTTTCACCTGAAGTGTACAATCGGGCTGAAAATGCATTTAAAGCCATAAAAAGTTCATTTTGGCTCTCACACCTTAACTAAATGTTGTAGACTCAAACTTTTTGCTGTCATTAGTGTATGTTAGCAAAATGAAGATGATTCAAGCATTAATTTCATTGTGCTTTTGCTCATTTTGAAGATTTTGACATTTTCACCTGAAGTGTACAATCAGGCTGAAAATGCATTTAAAGCCATAAAAAGTTCATTTTGGCTCTCACACCTTAACTAAATGTTGTAGACTCAAACTTTTTGCTGTCATTAGTGTATTTTAGCAAAATGAAGATGATTCAAGCATTAATTTCATTGTACTTTTGCTCATTTTGAAGATTTTGACATTTTCACCTGAAGTGTACAATCAGGCTGAAAATGCATTTAAAGCCATAAAAAGTTCATTTTGGCTCTCACACCTTAACTAAATGTTGTAGACTCAAACTTTTTGCTGTCATTAGTGTATTTTAGCAAAATGAAGATGATTCAAGCATTAATTTCATTGTGCATTTGCTCATTTTGAAGATTTTGACATTTTCACCTGAAGTGTACAATTAGGGGCTGAAAACGCGTTTAAAGCAATAAAAAGTTCATTTTGGCTCTCACACCTTAACTAAATGTTGTAGACTCAAACTTTTTGCTGTCATTAGTGTATGTTAGCAAAATGAAGATGATTCAAGCATTAATTTCATTGTGCTTTTGCTCATTTTGAAGATTTTGACATTTTCACCTGAAGTGTACAATTAGGGGCTGAAAACGCGTTTAAAGCAATAAAAAGTTCATTTTGGCTCTCACACCTTAACTAAATGTTGTAGACTCAAACTTTTTGCTGTCATTAGTATATTTTAGCAAAATGAAGATGATTCAAGCATTAATTTTATTGTGCTTCTGCTCATTTTGAAGATTTTGACATTTTCACCTGAAGTGTACAATCGGGCTGAAAATGCATTTAAAGCCATAAAAAGTTCATTTTGGCTCTCACACCTTAACTAAATGTTGTAGACTCAAACTTTTTGCTGTCATTAGTGTATGTTAGCAAAATGAAGATGATTCAAGCATTAATTTCATTGTGCTTTTGCTCATTTTGAAGATTTTGACATTTTCACCTGAAGTGTACAATCAGGCTGAAAATGCATTTAAAGCCATAAAAAGTTCATTTTGGCTCTCACACCTTAACTAAATGTTGTAGACTCAAACTTTTTGCTGTCATTAGTGTATTTTAGCAAAATGAAGATGATTCAAGCATTAATTTCATTGTGCTTTTGCTCATTTTGAAGATTTTGACATTTTCACCTGAAGTGTACAATTAGGGGCTGAAAATGCATTTAAAGCCATAAAAAGTTCATTTTGGCTCTCACACCTTAACTAAATGTTGTAGACTCAAACTTTTTGCTGTCATTAGTGTATTTTAGCAAAATGAAGATGATTCAAGCATTAATTTCATTGTGCTTTTGCTCATTTTGAAGATTTTGACATTTTCACCTGAAGTGTACAATTAGGGGCTGAAAATGCATTTAAAGCCATAAAAAGTTCATTTTGGCTCTCACACCTTAACTAAATGTTGTAGACTCAAACTTTTTGCTGTCATTAGTGTATTTTAGCAAAATGAAGATGATTCAAGCATTAATTTCATTGTGCTTTTGCTCATTTTGAAGATTTTGACATTTTCACCTGAAGTGTACAATCGGGCTGAAAATGCATTTAAAGCCATAAAAAGTTCATTTTGGCTCTCACACCTTAACTAAATGTTGTAGACTCAAACTTTTTGCTGTCATTAGTGTATTTTAGCAAAATGAAGATGATTCAAGCGTTAATTTCATTGTGCTTTTGCTCATTTTGAAGATTTTGACATTTTCACCTGAAGTGTACAATCGGGCTGAAAATGCATTTAAAGCCATAAAAAGTTCATTTTGGCTCTCACACCTTAACTAAATGTTGTAGACTCAAACTTTTTGCTGTCATTAGTGTATGTTAGCAAAATGAAGATGATTCAAGCATTAATTTCATTGTGCTTTTGCTCATTTTGAAGATTTTGACATTTTCACCTGAAGTGTACAATCAGGCTGAAAATGCATTTAAAGCCATAAAAAGTTCATTTTGGCTCTCACACCTTAACTAAATGTTGTAGACTCAAACTTTTTGCTGTCATTAGTGTATTTTAGCAAAATGAAGATGATTTAAGTATTAATTTCATTGTGCTTTTGCTCATTTTGAAGATTTTGACATTTTCACCTGAAGTGTACAATTAGGGGCTGAAAACGCGTTTAAAGCAATAAAAAGTTCATTTTGGCTCTCACACCTTAACTAAATGTTGTAGACTCAAACTTTTTGCTGTCATTAGTATATTTTAGCAAAATGAAGATGATTCAAGCATTAATTTTATTGTGCTTTTGCTCATTTTGAAGATTTTGACATTTTCACCTGAAGTGTACAATCGGGCTGAAAATGCATTTAAAGCCATAAAAAGTTCATTTTGGCTCTCACACCTTAACTAAATGTTGTAGACTCAAACTTTTTGCTGTCATTAGTGTATGTTAGCAAAATGAAGATGATTCAAGCATTAATTTCATTGTGCTTTTGCTCATTTTGAAGATTTTGACATTTTCACCTGAAGTGTACAATCAGGCTGAAAATGCATTTAAAGCCATAAAAAGTTCATTTTGGCTCTCACACCTTAACTAAATGTTGTAGACTCAAACTTTTTGCTGTCATTAGTGTATTTTAGCAAAATGAAGATGATTCAAGCATTAATTTCATTGTGCTTTTGCTCATTTTGAAGATTTTGACATTTTCACCTGAAGTGTACAATTAGGGGCTGAAAATGCATTTAAAGCCATAAAAAGTTCATTTTGGCTCTCACACCTTAACTAAATGTTGTAGACTCAAACTTTTTGCTGTCATTAGTGTATTTTAGCAAAATGAAGATGATTCAAGCATTAATTTCATTGTGCTTTTGCTCATTTTGAAGATTTTGACATTTTCACCTGAAGTGTACAATCGGGCTGAAAATGCATTTAAAGCCATAAAAAGTTCATTTTGGCTCTCACACCTTAACTAAATGTTGTAGACTCAAACTTTTTGCTGTCATTAGTGTATTTTAGCAAAATGAAGATGATTCAAGCGTTAATTTCATTGTGCTTTTGCTCATTTTGAAGATTTTGACATTTTCACCTGAAGTGTACAATCGGGCTGAAAATGCATTTAAAGCCATAAAAAGTTCATTTTGGCTCTCACACCTTAACTAAATGTTGTAGACTCAAACTTTTTGCTGTCATTAGTGTATTTTAGCAAAATGAAGATGATTTAAGTATTAATTTCATTGTGCTTTTGCTCATTTTGAAGATTTTGACATTTTCACCTGAAGTGTACAATTAGGGGCTGAAAACGCGTTTAAAGCAATAAAAAGTTCATTTTGGCTCTCACACCTTAACTAAATGTTGTAGACTCAAACTTTTTGCTGTCATTAGTATATTTTAGCAAAATGAAGATGATTCAAGCATTAATTTTATTGTGCTTTTGCTCATTTTGAAGATTTTGACATTTTCACCTGAAGTGTACAATCGGGCTGAAAATGCATTTAAAGCCATAAAAAGTTCATTTTGGCTCTCACACCTTAACTAAATGTTGTAGACTCAAACTTTTTGCTGTCATTAGTGTATGTTAGCAAAATGAAGATGATTCAAGCATTAATTTCATTGTGCTTTTGCTCATTTTGAAGATTTTGACATTTTCACCTGAAGTGTACAATCAGGCTGAAAATGCATTTAAAGCCATAAAAAGTTCATTTTGGCTCTCACACCTTAACTAAATGTGGTAGACTCAAACTTTTTGCTGTCATTAGTGTATTTTAGCAAAACGAAGATGATTCAAGCATTAATTTCATTGTGCTTTTTCTCATTTTGAAGATTTTGACATTTTCACCTGAAGTGTACAATTAGGGGCTGAAAATGCATTTAAAGCCATAAAAAGTTCATTTTGGCTCTCACACCTTAACTAAATGTTGTAGACTCAAACTTTTTGCTGTCATTAGTGTATGTTAGCAAAATGAAGATGATTCAAGCATTAATTTCATTGTGCTTTTGCTCATTTTGAAGATTTTGACATTTTCACCTGAAGTGTACAATCAGGCTGAAAATGCATTTAAAGCCATAAAAAGTTCATTTTGGCTCTCACACCTTAACTAAATGTTGTAGACTCAAACTTTTTGCTGTCATTAGTGTATTTTAGCAAAATGAAGATGATTCAAGCATTAATTTCATTGTGCTTTTGCTCATTTTGAAGATTTTGACATTTTCACCTGAAGTGTACAATCAGGCTGAAAATGCATTTAAAGCCATAAAAAGTTCATTTTGGCTCTCACACCTTAACTAAATGTTGTAGACTCAAACTTTTTGCTGTCATTAGTGTATGTTAGCAAAATGAAGATGATTCAAGCATTAATTTCATTGTGCTTTTGCTCATTTTGAAGATTTTGACATTTTCACCTGAAGTGTACAATTAGGGGCTGAAAACGCGTTTAAAGCAATAAAAAGTTCATTTTGGCTCTCACACCTTAACTAAATGTTGTAGACTCAAACTTTTTGCTGTCATTAGTGTATGTTAGCAAAATGAAGATGATTCAAGCATTAATTTCATTGTGCTTTTGCTCATTTTGAAGATTTTGACATTTTCACCTGAAGTGTACAATTAGGGGCTGAAAACGCGTTTAAAGCAATAAAAAGTTCATTTTGGCTCTCACACCTTAACTAAATGTTGTAGACTCAAACTTTTTGCTGTCATTAGTATATTTTAGCAAAATGAAGATGATTCAAGCATTAATTTTATTGTGCTTTTGCTCATTTTGAAGATTTTGACATTTTCACCTGAAGTGTACAATCGGGCTGAAAATGCATTTAAAGCCATAAAAAGTTCATTTTGGCTCTCACACCTTAACTAAATGTTGTAGACTCAAACTTTTTGCTGTCATTAGTGTATGTTAGCAAAATGAAGATGATTCAAGCATTAATTTCATTGTGCTTTTGCTCATTTTAAAGATTTTGACATTTTCACCTGAAGTGTACAATCGGGCTGAAAATGCATTTAAAGCCATAAAAAGTTCATTTTGGCTCTCACACCTTAACTAAATGTTGTAGACTCAAACTTTTTGCTGTCATTAGTGTATTTTAGCAAAATGAAGATGATTCAAGCATTAATTTCATTGTGCTTTTGCTCATTTTGAAGATTTTGACATTTTCACCTGAAGTGTACAATTAGGGGCTGAAAACGCGTTTAAAGCAATAAAAAGTTCATTTTGGCTCTCACACCTTAACTAAATGTTGTAGACTCAAACTTTTTGCTGTCATTAGTGTATTTTAGCAAAATGAAGATGATTCAAGCATTAATTTCATTGTGCTTTTGCTCATTTTGAAGATTTTGACATTTTCACCTGAAGTGTACAATTAGGGGCTGAAAACGCGTTTAAAGCAATAAAAAGTTCATTTTGGCTCTCACACCTTAACTAAATGTTGTAGACTCAAACTTTTTGCTGTCATTAGTGTATTTTAGCAAAATGAAGATGATTCAAGCATTAATTTCATTGTGCTTTTGCTCATTTTGAAGATTTTGACATTTTCACCTGAAGTGTACAATCGGGCTGAAAATGCATTTAAAGCCATAAAAAGTTCATTTTGGCTCTCACACCTTAACTAAATGTTGTAGACTCAAACTTTTTGCTGTCATTAGTGTATTTTAGCAAAATGAAGATGATTCAAGCATTAATTTCATTCTGCTTTTGCTCATTTTGAAGATTTTGACATTTTCACCTGAAGTGTACAATCAGGCTGAAAATGCATTTAAAGCCATAAAAAGTTCATTTTGGCTCTCACACCTTAACTAAATGTTGTAGACTCAAACTTTTTGCTGTCATTAGTGTATGTTAGCAAAATGAAGATGATTCAAGCATTAATTTCATTGTGCTTTTGCTCATTTTGAAGATTTTGACATTTTCACCTGAAGTGTACAATCAGGCTGAAAATGCATTTAAAGCCATAAAAAGTTCATTTTGGCTCTCACACCTTAACTAAATGTTGTAGACTCAAACTTTTTGCTGTCATTAGTGTATTTTAGCAAAATGAAGATGATTCAAGCATTAATTTCATTGTGCTTTTGCTCATTTTGAAGATTTTGACATTTTCACCTGAAGTGTACAATCGGGCTGAAAATGCATTTAAAGCCATAAAAAGTTCATTTTGGCTCTCACACCTTAACTAAATGTTGTAGACTCAAACTTTTTGCTGTCATTAGTGTATTTTAGCAAAATGAAGATGATTCAAGCATTAATTTCATTGTGCTTTTGCTCATTTTGAAGATTTTGACATTTTCACCTGAAGTGTACAATCGGGCTGAAAATGCATTTAAAGCCATAAAAAGTTCATTTTGGCTCTCACACCTTAACTAAATGTTGTAGACTCAAACTTTTTGCTGTCATTAGTGTATTTTAGCAAAATGAAGATGATTCAAGCATTAATTTCATTGTGCTTTTGCTCATTTTGAAGATTTTGACATTTTCACCTGAAGTGTACAATCAGGCTGAAAATGCATTTAAAGCCATAAAAAGTTCATTTTGGCTCTCACACCTTAACTAAATGTTGTAGACTCAAACTTTTTGCTGTCATTAGTGTATGTTAGCAAAATGAAGATGATTCAAGCATTAATTTCATTGTGCTTTTGCTCATTTTGAAGATTTTGACATTTTCACCTGAAGTGTACAATCAGGCTGAAAATGCATTTAAAGCCATAAAAAGTTCATTTTGGCTCTCACACCTTAACTAAATGTTGTAGACTCAAACTTTTTGCTGTCATTAGTGTATTTTAGCAAAATGAAGATGATTCAAGCATTAATTTCATTGTGCTTTTGCTCATTTTGAAGATTTTGACATTTTCACCTGAAGTGTACAATCAGGCTGAAAATGCATTTAAAGCCATAAAAAGTTCATTTTGGCTCTCACACCTTAACTAAATGTTGTAGACTCAAACTTTTTGCTGTCATTAGTGTATTTTAGCAAAATGAAGATGATTCAAGCATTAATTTCATTGTGCATTTGCTCATTTTGAAGATTTTGACATTTTCACCTGAAGTGTACAATTAGGGGCTGAAAACGCGTTTAAAGCAATAAAAAGTTCATTTTGGCTCTCACACCTTAACTAAATGTTGTAGACTCAAACTTTTTGCTGTCATTAGTGTATGTTAGCAAAATGAAGATGATTCAAGCATTAATTTCATTGTGCTTTTGCTCATTTTGAAGATTTTGACATTTTCACCTGAAGTGTACAATTAGGGGCTGAAAACGCGTTTAAAGCAATAAAAAGTTCATTTTGGCTCTCACACCTTAACTAAATGTTGTAGACTCAAACTTTTTGCTGTCATTAGTATATTTTAGCAAAATGAAGATGATTCAAGCATTAATTTTATTGTGCTTTTGCTCATTTTGAAGATTTTGACATTTTCACCTGAAGTGTACAATCGGGCTGAAAATGCATTTAAAGCCATAAAAAGTTCATTTTGGCTCTCACACCTTAACTAAATGTTGTAGACTCAAACTTTTTGCTGTCATTAGTGTATGTTAGCAAAATGAAGATGATTCAAGCATTAATTTCATTGTGCTTTTGCTCATTTTGAAGATTTTGACATTTTCACCTGAAGTGTACAATCAGGCTGAAAATGCATTTAAAGCCATAAAAAGTTCATTTTGGCTCTCACACCTTAACTAAATGTTGTAGACTCAAACTTTTTGCTGTCATTAGTGTATTTTAGCAAAATGAAGATGATTCAAGCATTAATTTCATTGTGCTTTTGCTCATTTTGAAGATTTTGACATTTTCACCTGAAGTGTACAATTAGGGGCTGAAAATGCATTTAAAGCCATAAAAAGTTCATTTTGGCTCTCACACCTTAACTAAATGTTGTAGACTCAAACTTTTTGCTGTCATTAGTGTATTTTAGCAAAATGAAGATGATTCAAGCATTAATTTCATTGTGCTTTTGCTCATTTTGAAGATTTTGACATTTTCACCTGAAGTGTACAATCGGGCTGAAAATGCATTTAAAGAAATAAAAAGTTCATTTTGGCTCTCACACCTTAACTAAATGTTGTAGACTCAAACTTTTTGCTGTCATTAGTGTATTTTAGCAAAATGAAGATGATTCAAGCATTAATTTTATTGTGCTTTTGCTCATTTTGAAGATTTTGACATTTTCACCTGAAGTGTACAATCGGGCTGAAAATGCATTTAAAGCCATCAAAAGTTCATTTTGGCTCTCACACCTTAACTAAATGTTGTAGACTCAAACTTTTTGCTGTCATTAGTGTATGTTAGCAAAATGAAGATGATTCAAGCATTAATTTCATTGTGCTTTTGCTCATTTTGAAGATTTTGACATTTTCACCTGAAGTGTACAATCAGGCTGAAAATGCATTTAAAGCCATAAAAAGTTCATTTTGGCTCTCACACCTTAACTAAATGTGGTAGACTCAAACTTTTTGCTGTCATTAGTGTATTTTAGCAAAACGAAGATGATTCAAGCATTAATTTCATTGTGCTTTTGCTCATTTTGAAGATTTTGACATTTTCACCTGAAGTGTACAATTAGGGGCTGAAAATGCATTTAAAGCCATAAAAAGTTCATTTTGGCTCTCACACCTTAACTAAATGTTGTAGACTCAAACGTTTTGCTGTCATTAGTGCATGTTAGCAAAATGAAGATGATTCAAGCATTAATTTCATTGTGCTTTTGCTCATTTTGAAGATTTTGACATTTTCACCTGAAGTGTACAATCAGGCTGAAAATGCATTTAAAGCCATAAAAAGTTCATTTTGGCTCTCACACCTTAACTAAATGTTGTAGACTCAAACTTTTTGCTGTCATTAGTGTATTTTAGCAAAATGAAGATGATTCAAGCATTAATTTCATTGTGCTTTTGCTCATTTTGAAGATTTTGACATTTTCACCTGAAGTGTACAATCAGGCTGAAAATGCATTTAAAGCCATAAAAAGTTCATTTTGGCTCTCACACCTTAACTAAATGTTGTAGACTCAAACTTTTTGCTGTCATTAGTGTATGTTAGCAAAATGAAGATGATTCAAGCATTAATTTCATTGTGCTTTTGCTCATTTTGAAGATTTTGACATTTTCACCTGAAGTGTACAATCGGGCTGAAAATGCATTTAAAGCCATAAAAAGTTAATTTTGGCTCTCACACCTTAACTTAATGTTGTAGACTCAAACTTTTTGCTGTCATTAGTGTATTTTAGCAAAATGAAGATGATTCAAGCATTAATTTCATTGTGCTTTTGCTCATTTTGAAGATTTTGACATTTTCACCTGAAGTGTACAATCGGGCTGAAAATGCATTTAAAGCCATAAAAAGTTCATTTTGGCTCTCACACCTTAACTAAATGTTGTAGACTCAAACTTTTTGCTGTCATTAGTGTATTTTAGCAAAATGAAGATGATTCAAGCATTAATTTCATTGTGCTTTTGCTCATTTTGAAGATTTTGACATTTTCACCTGAAGTGTACAATCGGGCTGAAAATGCATTTAAAGCCATAAAAAGTTCATTTTGGCTCTCACACCTTAACTAAATGTTGTAGACTCAAACGTTTTGCTGTCATTAGTGTATTTTAGCAAAATGAAGATGATTCAAGCATTAATTTCATTGTGCTTTTGCTCATTTTGAAGATTTTGACATTTTCACCTGAAGTGTACAATCGGGCTGAAAATGCATTTAAAGCCATAAAAAGTTCATTTTGGCTCTCACACCTTAACTAAATGTTGTAGACTCAAACTTTTTGCTGTCATTAGTGTATGTTAGCAAAATGAAGATGATTCAAGCATTAATTTCATTGTGCTTTTGCTCATTTTGAAGATTTTGACATTTTCACCTGAAGTGTACAATCAGGCTGAAAATGCATTTAAAGCCATAAAAAGTTCATTTTGGCTCTCACACCTTAACTAAATGTTGTAGACTCAAACTTTTTGCTGTCATTAGTGTATTTTAGCAAAATGAAGATGATTCAAGCATTAATTTCATTGTGCTTTTGCTCATTTTGAAGATTTTGACATTTTCACCTGAAGTGTACAATCAGGCTGAAAATGCATTTAAAGCCATAAAAAGTTCATTTTGGCTCTCACACCTTAACTAAATGTTGTAGACTCAAACTTTTTGCTGTCATTAGTGTATTTTAGCAAAATGAAGATGATTCAAGCATTAATTTCATTGTGCATTTGCTCATTTTGAAGATTTTGACATTTTCCCCTGAAGTGTACAATTAGGGGCTGAAAACGCGTTTAAAGCAATAAAAAGTTCATTTTGGCTCTCACACCTTAACTAAATGTTGTAGACTCAAACTTTTTGCTGTCATTAGTGTATGTTAGCAAAATGAAGATGATTCAAGCATTAATTTCATTGTGCTTTTGCTCATTTTGAAGATTTTGACATTTTCACCTGAAGTGTACAATTAGGGGCTGAAAACGCGTTTAAAGCAATAAAAAGTTCATTTTGGCTCTCACACCTTAACTAAATGTTGTAGACTCAAACTTTTTGCTGTCATTAGTGTATTTTAGCAAAATGAAGATGATTCAAGCATTAATTTCATTGTGCTTTTGCTCATTTTGAAGATTTTGACATTTTCACCTGAAGTGTACAATCGGGCTGAAAATGCATTTAAAGCCATAAAAAGTTCATTTTGGCTCTCACACCTTAACTAAATGTTGTAGACTCAAACTTTTTGCTGTCATTAGTGTATTTTAGCAAAATGAAGATGATTCAAGCATTAATTTTATTGTGCTTTTGCTCATTTTGAAGATTTTGACATTTTCACCTGAAGTGTACAATCGGGCTGAAAATGCATTTAAAGCCATAAAAAGTTCATTTTGGCTCTCACACCTTAACTAAATGTTGTAGACTCAAACTTTTTGCTGTCATTAGTGTATTTTAGCAAAATGAAGATGATTCAAGCATTAATTTCATTGTGCTTTTGCTCATTTTGAAGATTTTGACATTTTCACCTGAAGTGTACAATCGGGCTGAAAATGCATTTAAAGCCATAAAAAGTTCATTTTGGCTCTCACACCTTAACTAAATGTTGTAGACTCAAACTTTTTGCTGTCATTAGTGTATTTTAGCAAAATGAAGATGATTCAAGCATTAATTTCATTGTGCTTTTGCTCATTTTGAAGATTTTGACATTTTCACCTGAAGTGTACAATTAGGGGCTGAAAACGCGTTTAAAGCAATAAAAAGTTCATTTTGGCTCTCACACCTTAACTAAATGTTGTAGACTCAAACTTTTTGCTGTCATTAGTGTATGTTAGCAAAATGAAGATGATTCAAGCATTAATTTTATTGTGCTTTTGCTCATTTTGAAGATTTTGACATTTTCACATGAAGTGTACAATCAGGCTGAAAATGCATTTAAAGCCATAAAAAGTTCATTTTGGCTCTCACACCTTAACTAAATGTTGTAGACTCAAACTTTTTGCTGTCATTAGTGTATTTTAGCAAAATGAAGATGATTCAAGCATTAATTTCATTGTGCTTTTGCTCATTTTGAAGATTTTGACATTTTCACCTGAAGTGTACAATCGGGCTGAAAATGCATTTAAAGCCATAAAAAGTTCATTTTGGCTCTCACACCTTAACTAAATGTTGTAGACTCAAACTTTTTGCTGTCATTAGTGTATTTTAGCAAAATGAAGATGATTCAAGCATTAATTTCATTGTGCTTTTGCTCATTTTGAAGATTTTGACATTTTCACCTGAAGTGTACAATCAGGCTGAAAATGCATTTAAAGCCATAAAAAGTTCATTTTGGCTCTCACACCTTAACTAAATGTTGTAGACTCAAACTTTTTGCTGTCATTAGTGTATGTTAGCAAAATGAAGATGATTCAAGCATTAATTTCATTGTGCTTTTGCTCATTTTGAAGATTTTGACATTTTCACCTGAAGTGTACAATCAGGCTGAAAATGCATTTAAAGCCATAAAAAGTTCATTTTGGCTCTCACACCTTAACTAAATGTTGTAGACTCAAACTTTTTGCTGTCATTAGTGTATTTTAGCAAAATGAAGATGATTCAAGCATTAATTTCATTGTGCTTTTGCTCATTTTGAAGATTTTGACATTTTCACCTGAAGTGTACAATCGGGCTGAAAATGCATTTAAAGCCATAAAAAGTTCATTTTGGCTCTCACACCTTAACTAAATGTTGTAGACTCAAACTTTTTGCTGTCATTAGTGTATTTTAGCAAAATGAAGATGATTCAAGCATTAATTTCATTGTGCTTTTGCTCATTTTGAAGATTTTGACATTTTCACCTGAAGTGTACAATCGGGCTGAAAATGCATTTAAAGCCATAAAAAGTTCATTTTGGCTCTCACACCTTAACTAAATGTTGTAGACTCAAACTTTTTGCTGTCATTAGTGTATTTTAGCAAAATGAAGATGATTCAAGCATTAATTTCATTGTGCTTTTGCTCATTTTGAAGATTTTGACATTTTCACCTGAAGTGTACAATCGGGCTGAAAATGCATTTAAAGCCATAAAAAGTTCATTTTGGCTCTCACACCTTAACTAAATGTTGTAGACTCAAACTTTTTGCTGTCATTAGTGTATGTTAGCAAAATGAAGATGATTCAAGCATTAATTTCATTGTGCTTTTGCTCATTTTGAAGATTTTGACATTTTCACCTGAAGTGTACAATCAGGCTGAAAATGCATTTAAAGCCATAAAAAGTTCATTTTGGCTCTCACACCTTAACTAAATGTTGTAGACTCAAACTTTTTGCTGTCATTAGTGTATTTTAGCAAAATGAAGATGATTCAAGCATTAATTTCATTGTGCTTTTGCTCATTTTGAAGATTTTGACATTTTCACCTGAAGTGTACAATTAGGGGCTGAAAATGCATTTAAAGCCATAAAAAGTTCATTTTGGCTCTCACACCTTAACTAAATGTTGTAGACTCAAACTTTTTGCTGTCATTAGTGTATTTTAGCAAAATGAAGATGATTCAAGCATTAATTTCATTGTGCTTTTGCTCATTTTGAAGATTTTGACATTTTCACCTGAAGTGTACAATCGGGCTGAAAATGCATTTAAAGCCATAAAAAGTTCATTTTGGCTCTCACACCTTAACTAAATGTTGTAGACTCAAACTTTTTGCTGTCATTAGTGTATTTTAGCAAAATGAAGATGATTCAAGCATTAATTTTATTGTGCTTTTGCTCATTTTGAAGATTTTGACATTTTCACCTGAAGTGTACAATCGGGCTGAAAATGCATTTAAAGCCATCAAAAGTTCATTTTGGCTCTCACACCTTAACTAAATGTTGTAGACTCAAACTTTTTGCTGTCATTAGTGTATGTTAGCAAAATGAAGATGATTCAAGCATTAATTTCATTGTGCTTTTGCTCATTTTGAAGATTTTGACATTTTCACCTGAAGTGTACAATCAGGCTGAAAATGCATTTAAAGCCATAAAAAGTTCATTTTGGCTCTCACACCTTAACTAAATGTGGTAGACTCAAACTTTTTGCTGTCATTAGTGTATTTTAGCAAAACGAAGATGATTCAAGCATTAATTTCATTGTGCTTTTGCTCATTTTGAAGATTTTGACATTTTCACCTGAAGTGTACAATTAGGGGCTGAAAATGCATTTAAAGCCATAAAAAGTTCATTTTGGCTCTCACACCTTAACTAAATGTTGTAGACTCAAACGTTTTGCTGTCATTAGTGCATGTTAGCAACTTGAAGATGATTCCAGCATTAATTTCATTGTGCTTTTGCTCATTTTGAAGATTTTGACATTTTCACCTGAAGTGTACAATCGGGCTGAAAATGCATTTAAAGCCATAAAAAGTTCATTTTGGCTCTCACACCTTAACTAAATGTTGTAGACTCAAACTTTTTGCTGTCATTAGTGTATTTTAGCAAAATGAAGATGATTCAAGCATTAATTTCATTGTGCTTTTGCTCATTTTGAAGATTTTGACATTTTCACCTGAAGTGTACAATCGGGCTGAAAATGCATTTAAAGCCATAAAAAGTTCATTTTGGCTCTCACACCTTAACTAAATGTTGTAGACTCAAACTTTTTGCTGTCATTAGTGTATTTTAGCAAAATGAAGATGATTCAAGCATTAATTTCATTGTGCTTTTGCTCATTTTGAAGATTTTGACATTTTCACCTGAAGTGTACAATCGGGCTGAAAATGCATTTAAAGCCATAAAAAGTTCATTTTGGCTCTCACACCTTAACTAAATGTTGTAGACTCAAACTTTTTGCTGTCATTAGTGTATTTTAGCAAAATGAAGATGATTCAAGCATTAATTTCATTGTGCTTTTGCTCATTTTGAAGATTTTGACATTTTCACCTGAAGTGTACAATCGGGCTGAAAATGCATTTAAAGCCATAAAAAGTTCATTTTGGCTCTCACACCTTAACTAAATGTTGTAGACTCAAACTTTTTGCTGTCATTAGTGTATGTTAGCAAAATGAAGATGATTCAAGCATTAATTTCATTGTGCTTTTGCTCATTTTGAAGATTTTGACATTTTCACCTGAAGTGTACAATCAGGCTGAAAATGCATTTAAAGCCATAAAAAGTTCATTTTGGCTCTCACACCTTAACTAAATGTTGTAGACTCAAACTTTTTGCTGTCATTAGTGTATTTTAGCAAAATGAAGATGATTCAAGCATTAATTTCATTGTGCTTTTGCTCATTTTGAAGATTTTGACATTTTCACCTGAAGTGTACAATCAGGCTGAAAATGCATTTAAAGCCATAAAAAGTTCATTTTGGCTCTCACACCTTAACTAAATGTTGTAGACTCAAACTTTTTGCTGTCATTAGTGTATTTTAGCAAAATGAAGATGATTCAAGCATTAATTTCATTGTGCATTTGCTCATTTTGAAGATTTTGACATTTTCACCTGAAGTGTACAATTAGGGGCTGAAAACGCGTTTAAAGCAATAAAAAGTTCATTTTGGCTCTCACACCTTAACTAAATGTTGTAGACTCAAACTTTTTGCTGTCATTAGTGTATGTTAGCAAAATGAAGATGATTCAAGCATTAATTTCATTGTGCTTTTGCTCATTTTGAAGATTTTGACATTTTCACCTGAAGTGTACAATTAGGGGCTGAAAACGCGTTTAAAGCAATAAAAAGTTCATTTTGGCTCTCACACCTTAACTAAATGTTGTAGACTCAAACTTTTTGCTGTCATTAGTATATTTTAGCAAAATGAAGATGATTCAAGCATTAATTTTATTGTGCTTTTGCTCATTTTGAAGATTTTGACATTTTCACCTGAAGTGTACAATCGGGCTGAAAATGCATTTAAAGCCATAAAAAGTTCATTTTGGCTCTCACACCTTAACTAAATGTTGTAGACTCAAACTTTTTGCTGTCATTAGTGTATGTTAGCAAAATGAAGATGATTCAAGCATTAATTTCATTGTGCTTTTGCTCATTTTGAAGATTTTGACATTTTCACCTGAAGTGTACAATCAGGCTGAAAATATATTTAAAGCCATAAAAAGTTCATTTTGGCTCTCACACCTTAACTAAATGTTGTAGACTCAAACTTTTTGCTGTCATTAGTGTATTTTAGCAAAATGAAGATGATTCAAGCATTAATTTCATTGTGCTTTTGCTCATTTTGAAGATTTTGACATTTTCACCTGAAGTGTACAATTAGGGGCTGAAAATGCATTTAAAGCCATAAAAAGTTCATTTTGGCTCTCACACCTTAACTAAATGTTGTAGACTCAAACTTTTTGCTGTCATTAGTGTATTTTAGCAAAATGAAGATGATTCAAGCATTAATTTCATTGTGCTTTTGCTCATTTTGAAGATTTTGACATTTTTCACCTGAAGTGTACAATCGGGCTGAAAATGCATTTAAAGCCATAAAAAGTTCATTTTGGCTCTCACACCTTAACTAAATGTTGTAGACTCAAACTTTTTGCTGTCATTAGTGTATTTTAGCAAAATGAAGATGATTCAAGCATTAATTTTATTGTGCTTTTGCTCATTTTGAAGATTTTGACATTTTCACCTGAAGTGTACAATCGGGCTGAAAATGCATTTAAAGCCATAAAAAAGTTCATTTTGGCTCTCACACCTTAACTAAATGTTGTAGACTCAAACTTTTTGCTGTCATTAGTGTATTTTAGCAAAATGAAGATGATTCAAGCATTAATTTCATTGTGCTTTTGCTCATTTTGAAGATTTTGACATTTTCACCTGAAGTGTACAATTAGGGGCTGAAAATGCATTTAAAGCCATAAAAAGTTCATTTTGGCTCTCACACCTTAACTAAATGTTGTAGACTCAAACGTTTTGCTGTCATTAGTGCATGTTAGCAAAATGAAGATGATTCAAGCATTAATTTCATTGTGCTTTTGCTCATTTTGAAGATTTTGACATTTTCACCTGAAGTGTACAATCAGGCTGAAAATGCATTTAAAGCCATAAAAAGTTCATTTTGGCTCTCACACCTTAACTAAATGTTGTAGACTCAAACTTTTTGCTGTCATTAGTGTATTTTAGCAAAATGAAGATGATTCAAGCATTAATTTCATTGTGCTTTTGCTCATTTTGAAGATTTTGACATTTTCACCTGAAGTGTACAATCAGGCTGAAAATGCATTTAAAGCCATAAAAAGTTCATTTTGGCTCTCACACCTTAACTAAATGTTGTAGACTCAAACTTTTTGCTGTCATTAGTGTATTTTAGCAAAATGAAGATGATTCAAGCATTAATTTCATTGTGCTTTTGCTCATTTTGAAGATTTTGACATTTTCACCTGAAGTGTACAATCAGGCTGAAAATGCATTTAAAGCCATAAAAAGTTCATTTTGGCTCTCACACCTTAACTAAATGTTGTAGACTCAAACTTTTTGCTGTCATTAGTGTATGTTAGCAAAATGAAGATGATTCAAGCATTAATTTCATTGTGCTTTTGCTCATTTTGAAGATTTTGACATTTTCACCTGAAGTGTACAATCGGGCTGAAAATGCATTTAAAGCCATAAAAAGTTAATTTTGGCTCTCACACCTTAACTTAATGTTGTAGACTCAAACTTTTTGCTGTCATTAGTGTATTTTAGCAAAATGAAGATGATTCAAGCATTAATTTCATTGTGCTTTTGCTCATTTTGAAGATTTTGACATTTTCACCTGAAGTGTACAATCGGGCTGAAAATGCATTTAAAGCCATAAAAAGTTCATTTTGGCTCTCACACCTTAACTAAATGTTGTAGACTCAAACTTTTTGCTGTCATTAGTGTATTTTAGCAAAATGAAGATGATTCAAGCATTAATTTCATTGTGCTTTTGCTCATTTTGAAGATTTTGACATTTTCACCTGAAGTGTACAATCAGGCTGAAAATGCATTTAAAGCCATAAAAAGTTCATTTTGGCTCTCACACCTTAACTAAATGTTGTAGACTCAAACTTTTTGCTGTCATTAGTGTATTTTAGCAAAATGAAGATGATTCAAGCATTAATTTCATTGTGCATTTGCTCATTTTGAAGATTTTGACATTTTCACCTGAAGTGTACAATTAGGGGCTGAAAACGCGTTTAAAGCAATAAAAAGTTCATTTTGGCTCTCACACCTTAACTAAATGTTGTAGACTCAAACTTTTTGCTGTCATTAGTGTATGTTAGCAAAATGAAGATGATTCAAGCATTAATTTCATTGTGCTTTTGCTCATTTTGAAGATTTTGACATTTTCACCTGAAGTGTACAATTAGGGGCTGAAAACGCGTTTAAAGCAATAAAAAGTTCATTTTGGCTCTCACACCTTAACTAAATGTTGTAGACTCAAACTTTTTGCTGTCATTAGTATATTTTAGCAAAATGAAGATGATTCAAGCATTAATTTTATTGTGCTTTTGCTCATTTTGAAGATTTTGACATTTTCACCTGAAGTGTACAATCGGGCTGAAAATGCATTTAAAGCCATAAAAAGTTCATTTTGGCTCTCACACCTTAACTAAATGTTGTAGACTCAAACTTTTTGCTGTCATTAGTGTATGTTAGCAAAATGAAGATGATTCAAGCATTAATTTCATTGTGCTTTTGCTCATTTTGAAGATTTTGACATTTTCACCTGAAGTGTACAATCAGGCTGAAAATGCATTTAAAGCCATAAAAAGTTCATTTTGGCTCTCACACCTTAACTAAATGTTGTAGACTCAAACTTTTTGCTGTCATTAGTGTATTTTAGCAAAATGAAGATGATTCAAGCATTAATTTCATTGTGCTTTTGCTCATTTTGAAGATTTTGACATTTTCACCTGAAGTGTACAATTAGGGGCTGAAAATGCATTTAAAGCCATAAAAAGTTCATTTTGGCTCTCACACCTTAACTAAATGTTGTAGACTCAAACTTTTTGCTGTCATTAGTGTATTTTAGCAAAATGAAGATGATTCAAGCATTAATTTCATTGTGCTTTTGCTCATTTTGAAGATTTTGACATTTTCACCTGAAGTGTACAATCGGGCTGAAAATGCATTTAAAGAAATAAAAAGTTCATTTTGGCTCTCACACCTTAACTAAATGTTGTAGACTCAAACTTTTTGCTGTCATTAGTGTATTTTAGCAAAATGAAGATGATTCAAGCATTAATTTTATTGTGCTTTTGCTCATTTTGAAGATTTTGACATTTTCACCTGAAGTGTACAATCGGGCTGAAAATGCATTTAAAGCCATCAAAAGTTCATTTTGGCTCTCACACCTTAACTAAATGTTGTAGACTCAAACTTTTTGCTGTCATTAGTGTATGTTAGCAAAATGAAGATGATTCAAGCATTAATTTCATTGTGCTTTTGCTCATTTTGAAGATTTTGACATTTTCACCTGAAGTGTACAATCAGGCTGAAAATGCATTTAAAGCCATAAAAAGTTCATTTTGGCTCTCACACCTTAACTAAATGTGGTAGACTCAAACTTTTTGCTGTCATTAGTGTATTTTAGCAAAACGAAGATGATTCAAGCATTAATTTCATTGTGCTTTTGCTCATTTTGAAGATTTTGACATTTTCACCTGAAGTGTACAATTAGGGGCTGAAAATGCATTTAAAGCCATAAAAAGTTCATTTTGGCTCTCACACCTTAACTAAATGTTGTAGACTCAAACGTTTTGCTGTCATTAGTGCATGTTAGCAAAATGAAGATGATTCAAGCATTAATTTCATTGTGCTTTTGCTCATTTTGAAGATTTTGACATTTTCACCTGAAGTGTACAATCAGGCTGAAAATGCATTTAAAGCCATAAAAAGTTCATTTTGGCTCTCACACCTTAACTAAATGTTGTAGACTCAAACTTTTTGCTGTCATTAGTGTATTTTAGCAAAATGAAGATGATTCAAGCATTAATTTCATTGTGCTTTTGCTCATTTTGAAGATTTTGACATTTTCACCTGAAGTGTACAATCAGGCTGAAAATGCATTTAAAGCCATAAAAAGTTCATTTTGGCTCTCACACCTTAACTAAATGTTGTAGACTCAAACTTTTTGCTGTCATTAGTGTATGTTAGCAAAATGAAGATGATTCAAGCGTTAATTTCATTGTGCTTTTGCTCATTTTGAAGATTTTGACATTTTCACCTGAAGTGTACAATCGGGCTGAAAATGCATTTAAAGCCATAAAAAGTTAATTTTGGCTCTCACACCTTAACTTAATGTTGTAGACTCAAACTTTTTGCTGTCATTAGTGTATTTTAGCAAAATGAAGATGATTCAAGCATTAATTTCATTGTGCTTTTGCTCATTTTGAAGATTTTGACATTTTCACCTGAAGTGTACAATCGGGCTGAAAATGCATTTAAAGCCATAAAAAGTTCATTTTGGCTCTCACACCTTAACTAAATGTTGTAGACTCAAACTTTTTGCTGTCATTAGTGTATTTTAGCAAAATGAAGATGATTCAAGCATTAATTTCATTGTGCTTTTGCTCATTTTGAAGATTTTGACATTTTCACCTGAAGTGTACAATCGGGCTGAAAATGCATTTAAAGCCATAAAAAGTTCATTTTGGCTCTCACACCTTAACTAAATGTTGTAGACTCAAACTTTTTGCTGTCATTAGTGTATTTTAGCAAAATGAAGATGATTCAAGCATTAATTTCATTGTGCTTTTGCTCATTTTGAAGATTTTGACATTTTCACCTGAAGTGTACAATCGGGCTGAAAATGCATTTAAAGCCATAAAAAGTTCATTTTGGCTCTCACACCTTAACTAAATGTTGTAGACTCAAACTTTTTGCTGTCATTAGTGTATGTTAGCAAAATGAAGATGATTCAAGCATTAATTTCATTGTGCTTTTGCTCATTTTGAAGATTTTGACATTTTCACCTGAAGTGTACAATCAGGCTGAAAATGCATTTAAAGCCATAAAAAGTTCATTTTGGCTCTCACACCTTAACTAAATGTTGTAGACTCAAACTTTTTGCTGTCATTAGTGTATTTTAGCAAAATGAAGATGATTCAAGCATTAATTTCATTGTGCTTTTGCTCATTTTGAAGATTTTGACATTTTCACCTGAAGTGTACAATCAGGCTGAAAATGCATTTAAAGCCATAAAAAGTTCATTTTGGCTCTCACACCTTAACTAAATGTTGTAGACTCAAACTTTTTGCTGTCATTAGTGTATTTTAGCAAAATGAAGATGATTCAAGCATTAATTTCATTGTGCATTTGCTCATTTTGAAGATTTTGACATTTTCCCCTGAAGTGTACAATTAGGGGCTGAAAACGCGTTTAAAGCAATAAAAAGTTCATTTTGGCTCTCACACCTTAACTAAATGTTGTAGACTCAAACTTTTTGCTGTCATTAGTGTATGTTAGCAAAATGAAGATGATTCAAGCATTAATTTCATTGTGCTTTTGCTCATTTTGAAGATTTTGACATTTTCACCTGAAGTGTACAATTAGGGGCTGAAAACGCGTTTAAAGCAATAAAAAGTTCATTTTGGCTCTCACACCTTAACTAAATGTTGTAGACTCAAACTTTTTGCTGTCATTAGTGTATTTTAGCAAAATGAAGATGATTCAAGCATTAATTTCATTGTGCTTTTGCTCATTTTGAAGATTTTGACATTTTCACCTGAAGTGTACAATCGGGCTGAAAATGCATTTAAAGCCATAAAAAGTTCATTTTGGCTCTCACACCTTAACTAAATGTTGTAGACTCAAACTTTTTGCTGTCATTAGTGTATTTTAGCAAAATGAAGATGATTCAAGCATTAATTTTATTGTGCTTTTGCTCATTTTGAAGATTTTGACATTTTCACCTGAAGTGTACAATCGGGCTGAAAATGCATTTAAAGCCATAAAAAGTTCATTTTGGCTCTCACACCTTAACTAAATGTTGTAGACTCAAACTTTTTGCTGTCATTAGTGTATTTTAGCAAAATGAAGATGATTCAAGCATTAATTTCATTGTGCTTTTGCTCATTTTGAAGATTTTGACATTTTCACCTGAAGTGTACAATCGGGCTGAAAATGCATTTAAAGCCATAAAAAGTTCATTTTGGCTCTCACACCTTAACTAAATGTTGTAGACTCAAACTTTTTGCTGTCATTAGTGTATTTTAGCAAAATGAAGATGATTCAAGCATTAATTTCATTGTGCTTTTGCTCATTTTGAAGATTTTGACATTTTCACCTGAAGTGTACAATTAGGGGCTGAAAACGCGTTTAAAGCAATAAAAAGTTCATTTTGGCTCTCACACCTTAACTAAATGTTGTAGACTCAAACTTTTTGCTGTCATTAGTGTATGTTAGCAAAATGAAGATGATTCAAGCATTAATTTTATTGTGCTTTTGCTCATTTTGAAGATTTTGACATTTTCACATGAAGTGTACAATCAGGCTGAAAATGCATTTAAAGCCATAAAAAGTTCATTTTGGCTCTCACACCTTAACTAAATGTTGTAGACTCAAACTTTTTGCTGTCATTAGTGTATTTTAGCAAAATGAAGATGATTCAAGCATTAATTTCATTGTGCTTTTGCTCATTTTGAAGATTTTGACATTTTCACCTGAAGTGTACAATCGGGCTGAAAATGCATTTAAAGCCATAAAAAGTTCATTTTGGCTCTCACACCTTAACTAAATGTTGTAGACTCAAACTTTTTGCTGTCATTAGTGTATTTTAGCAAAATGAAGATGATTCAAGCATTAATTTCATTGTGCTTTTGCTCATTTTGAAGATTTTGACATTTTCACCTGAAGTGTACAATCAGGCTGAAAATGCATTTAAAGCCATAAAAAGTTCATTTTGGCTCTCACACCTTAACTAAATGTTGTAGACTCAAACTTTTTGCTGTCATTAGTGTATGTTAGCAAAATGAAGATGATTCAAGCATTAATTTCATTGTGCTTTTGCTCATTTTGAAGATTTTGACATTTTCACCTGAAGTGTACAATCAGGCTGAAAATGCATTTAAAGCCATAAAAAGTTCATTTTGGCTCTCACACCTTAACTAAATGTTGTAGACTCAAACTTTTTGCTGTCATTAGTGTATTTTAGCAAAATGAAGATGATTCAAGCATTAATTTCATTGTGCTTTTGCTCATTTTGAAGATTTTGACATTTTCACCTGAAGTGTACAATCGGGCTGAAAATGCATTTAAAGCCATAAAAAGTTCATTTTGGCTCTCACACCTTAACTAAATGTTGTAGACTCAAACTTTTTGCTGTCATTAGTGTATTTTAGCAAAATGAAGATGATTCAAGCATTAATTTCATTGTGCTTTTGCTCATTTTGAAGATTTTGACATTTTCACCTGAAGTGTACAATCGGGCTGAAAATGCATTTAAAGCCATAAAAAGTTCATTTTGGCTCTCACACCTTAACTAAATGTTGTAGACTCAAACTTTTTGCTGTCATTAGTGTATTTTAGCAAAATGAAGATGATTCAAGCATTAATTTCATTGTGCTTTTGCTCATTTTGAAGATTTTGACATTTTCACCTGAAGTGTACAATCGGGCTGAAAATGCATTTAAAGCCATAAAAAGTTCATTTTGGCTCTCACACCTTAACTAAATGTTGTAGACTCAAACTTTTTGCTGTCATTAGTGTATGTTAGCAAAATGAAGATGATTCAAGCATTAATTTCATTGTGCTTTTGCTCATTTTGAAGATTTTGACATTTTCACCTGAAGTGTACAATCAGGCTGAAAATGCATTTAAAGCCATAAAAAGTTCATTTTGGCTCTCACACCTTAACTAAATGTTGTAGACTCAAACTTTTTGCTGTCATTAGTGTATTTTAGCAAAATGAAGATGATTCAAGCATTAATTTCATTGTGCTTTTGCTCATTTTGAAGATTTTGACATTTTCACCTGAAGTGTACAATTAGGGGCTGAAAATGCATTTAAAGCCATAAAAAGTTCATTTTGGCTCTCACACCTTAACTAAATGTTGTAGACTCAAACTTTTTGCTGTCATTAGTGTATTTTAGCAAAATGAAGATGATTCAAGCATTAATTTCATTGTGCTTTTGCTCATTTTGAAGATTTTGACATTTTCACCTGAAGTGTACAATCGGGCTGAAAATGCATTTAAAGCCATAAAAAGTTCATTTTGGCTCTCACACCTTAACTAAATGTTGTAGACTCAAACTTTTTGCTGTCATTAGTGTATTTTAGCAAAATGAAGATGATTCAAGCATTAATTTTATTGTGCTTTTGCTCATTTTGAAGATTTTGACATTTTCACCTGAAGTGTACAATCGGGCTGAAAATGCATTTAAAGCCATCAAAAGTTCATTTTGGCTCTCACACCTTAACTAAATGTTGTAGACTCAAACTTTTTGCTGTCATTAGTGTATGTTAGCAAAATGAAGATGATTCAAGCATTAATTTCATTGTGCTTTTGCTCATTTTGAAGATTTTGACATTTTCACCTGAAGTGTACAATCAGGCTGAAAATGCATTTAAAGCCATAAAAAGTTCATTTTGGCTCTCACACCTTAACTAAATGTGGTAGACTCAAACTTTTTGCTGTCATTAGTGTATTTTAGCAAAACGAAGATGATTCAAGCATTAATTTCATTGTGCTTTTGCTCATTTTGAAGATTTTGACATTTTCACCTGAAGTGTACAATTAGGGGCTGAAAATGCATTTAAAGCCATAAAAAGTTCATTTTGGCTCTCACACCTTAACTAAATGTTGTAGACTCAAACGTTTTGCTGTCATTAGTGCATGTTAGCAACTTGAAGATGATTCCAGCATTAATTTCATTGTGCTTTTGCTCATTTTGAAGATTTTGACATTTTCACCTGAAGTGTACAATCGGGCTGAAAATGCATTTAAAGCCATAAAAAGTTCATTTTGGCTCTCACACCTTAACTAAATGTTGTAGACTCAAACTTTTTGCTGTCATTAGTGTATTTTAGCAAAATGAAGATGATTCAAGCATTAATTTCATTGTGCTTTTGCTCATTTTGAAGATTTTGACATTTTCACCTGAAGTGTACAATCGGGCTGAAAATGCATTTAAAGCCATAAAAAGTTCATTTTGGCTCTCACACCTTAACTAAATGTTGTAGACTCAAACTTTTTGCTGTCATTAGTGTATTTTAGCAAAATGAAGATGATTCAAGCATTAATTTCATTGTGCTTTTGCTCATTTTGAAGATTTTGACATTTTCACCTGAAGTGTACAATCGGGCTGAAAATGCATTTAAAGCCATAAAAAGTTCATTTTGGCTCTCACACCTTAACTAAATGTTGTAGACTCAAACTTTTTGCTGTCATTAGTGTATTTTAGCAAAATGAAGATGATTCAAGCATTAATTTCATTGTGCTTTTGCTCATTTTGAAGATTTTGACATTTTCACCTGAAGTGTACAATCGGGCTGAAAATGCATTTAAAGCCATAAAAAGTTCATTTTGGCTCTCACACCTTAACTAAATGTTGTAGACTCAAACTTTTTGCTGTCATTAGTGTATGTTAGCAAAATGAAGATGATTCAAGCATTAATTTCATTGTGCTTTTGCTCATTTTGAAGATTTTGACATTTTCACCTGAAGTGTACAATCAG
>NW_028233579.1:0-37500 GCF_054856555.1 Leptonotus elevatus | reverse complement strand
TTTTGTTTAAAGCTTTAAAGACAATTAATATTAAATAATTAGACAATGACTATTAACTTAAATTTAAGTTTAAAAAAGTGCTCCTAGCAAAATAGAGATTAATATAGAAAAAACTCAATTCATTCATTCATTCATTTAATAAATGGATGTTACATTATTGGACAATGGACAATGACAATGACCATTTGTGAAACTGAAGTTGGGGATTTTTTTTAAATTTGAACCTTGAAAGATGAGTGAAAATGCTCGAAATCGGCTGGCACTGTAGGGATTGTCTTTTAGATAACGTCTGGCAGTGAAAGAGATATTTAGGAGCCTTGAACATTTCAACTTGAGTTGTTTTGTAATATTTTTGTCCAATGTTAAACTGGTATCCATTATTGTTAGAATTGTTTCATCCAGCTTCACGCTGTGTTATAGGAATGACATGCATTTTATTTGATCTGTTTTGTGTTTTTAGGTGGTAATTAGCAAGTACCCAATGCTGACAATGGTGGCAGATCGTCTGTTGGATATCTACTGCCACCTCACTGGGGAAAGACATTTGGACGTGTCATTCTCCCAAAGCCCTATTGAAAACCAGCAGGACAAGTCTCAGGAGAGCTCCACTCAGCTGGAGGGTAGAGCATTATCCTTAAGGTGCAGCTAGTCACAGTTTATAAAGCCCTGCTTAAAGATTTTTATCCTGTATGCATGTTACACACACAAATGCACACACACGTACGTGTGTGTGTATACGTTAATATTTACTCTATATTAAAATGTAATGGTAACGTGTTTTTTTTTTAAACTCTTCTTTTGTTAAGTCCACGATGACAATACGTGTTAACTTTGTCAAGCATGGTGTCTGGTTTTATAGGTAGCGACCACACAAAAAATACGCACTAGGGTTTAGGTAGGGTTAAAGTGAAGCATCAGATGTCTTTCTGCTACTGAAGTGGATACATGAAATTTGTGTTCACTGTTAAATAGCGCTATTAATGCTAGCAGCCTATCCAATTTCCAGTCATTGTTTTCGTGTTGCCCATTTCGTCTTTGTATTGTCTGCTGATTGAGAAATACAGCTACAACAGCCCGGAGAATGCAGATTTTCCTTTACAATCGCTGCTATATTGTTTGTGGTACAATAGAATAATAATAATTTTGTTGTATGTTTTTTTTCTTCTTCACAGTGAGTTAGTTGGCATGCTTGGCGACTGTTATTTCTTTGTGCTTTTTTCCAGCTTTGCCGAGTTCATAAAATAAAATGTACAATATGATGGTTGCATAAGTGTGCACTGTGCACATCCTAAACATTACATAATTTGTTGCAGCAATTTTTTTTTAAAGCTGCTTTATGGAGCAATTTCCCCCCCCAAAATATGACTCAATGACTCAAACATCTTGTAATTAACAGATTAACACCTTAGCTGTTCACAGTGGCTACTCCTGCAAGCCTTTGGCCAATAGTTTTCAGACTGGATTCGGGTTCGAATTTCCCACCCTCTCTCTGCGGATGTGACATCATGCGCGCAGTATGTACTTGAAGAAGGGAGTGTGCGGTTTCATTTTTTGGCCACACGTGGTAGTAGTGATGCGAAATTCAATTTTCTACATTGAGCAGCTTTAATACATTGACTATCGTTTTAATGATTATACAAGTGTGTATAATCTATTATGTAAGCGATATGGATTGCTTTGTCAGTTTTTGTGTCTTCTTCATTCCTTAGAGATTTGCTGAAATGGTGTGAGAGGATCAGCGTCAACTTTAACAGCACTTCTTCAACCACTGCCCATCATGTGTTTCAAGAGGCAAGGGACTTTTGGCAGTGTTTTTAACGTATCATAATTTCCAGAAAGTTAAATCCTTAGACTGTCAAAGCCTCTTTCCCAAACATCTTTTAAATGGAATGTAAATAAGAAAAAAAAGATTAAAACTTGCTTGTGATTTACCTTCCATGTATGAAAAGGTATTTTTAATCTATTTCTATCAGGCTCTTGACTGCTTCACAACAATGATGTCTCATCCTGAAAGCCAACTGCGGATCGCTGAGATAATTGGAAGCAAGCTCAATATCTCCAAAGAAAAGGTATTTCAAGCAGTCTAAAAAACAGAGGTCAACTAACATGGGTTACCAAAACTTTGAGTAATAAATCATAAATAATAATATATTGATTTAATGATGCATTGCTTTAATTAAATTAATTTCATTACCATTCATACAGTCCCTCTAACCTTTGAGAGACAAGGTCTTTCTTCAAGCATGTCTGTTGTAGTCCAGGCACAGCTGATAACGCAGAGCAATAGTATGAAAATCCTCAGCACTGCGGTATCTCTTTTGTTAGCGTTTTGACTTGCTGGGGAGTGCGAACTTTTGAGTCATGCTGTGTATAGCGTTGTGGTTTTACAACATACATAAAAGGCAGCAAAGAAAAGTCATCCCTTTCTTAAAGTGTGTGACTTTTTCTTTGTATAAGTAGGAGGTATACTTCTTGGCTAAACACTAACAATCTTCCGCTTGGCTGAATAGAAAAAGGTTCTCACTGACACTCACTGGGCACATGTATACAGGCACGGTTCATGAACTGAGCTCTGTCAATCTCATTTATCATGCTTGTGATTGGTGGGGTTGCGTCACTGGTTCCTCCAGGTTGGTATATATGTTTCCCCAGTGTTTTATAAGCCTGGTGACCAGGCTTTTCTTACCCACCGCCAGGTTAAACGTCACCCCCCTCCTCCTGTTGACTTTCTCCTTTTTTGTGTGTGAATATTCCATGTCTAATTTGCAAAAACATTTCACTATTTCCTAAATTTAATTTATATCTTTGAATTGAAGGAAAGAAAAAACGATAATAGTAACAACAAATAAAAATTCTATGAAAATTAAGCAGTGAAAATCAGATATTGTTTTGAATTGTGGTTCAGCAGAATTGTATATACAAAATCATGTAACAGGCCTCGACAAAAATCGTTCTTGGTACGTTTACTTTTTGTGTCTTAGTATAGAGCTGATGTGTTTTGCCAATTTTTTTGTCTCATCTGTCCATTGGATATTCTCCCAGAAGCTTTGTGGCTTGTCAGCATGCAGTTTTTCATATTTACCTCCTTGGTCATCTCCCATGACGTCCACTTCAGCTTAAATATTAAAGGACGGTGCGAACACACACTAATGTACCTTGACTGTGGTGTTTACTTTTATTTTATTTGAAAGCTTTCTTGTTAACATTCATATTATCAGTCGCTTTGATTTGTCATTAATTTTTCTTCTGTGGTCACGTCCAGGGAGGTTGGCACCAGTCATATTGGTCTTAGGTCACGTTCACACTGCAGGGCATGATGCCCAATTTGTTTTTTTTTGTTAAATCCGAACTTTTTATGTACTCGTTCACATTACAAAAATAAATGCGACTCCTAATGTGAACGCAACATGCTTGTGATGTGACATGCATGCGCAAATAGCACACATCGAGTGACGTGCTATATGACGCCACATGGCTGTGTTTAGACATATAGTTCCAACTCGCAATGTTTTACCTCCAGCCAAGCCAATGAGGCAAGTGACTGTCAGTGGCATATGGAAATTATTTTCTTTCAAACGTCTTTTT
The DNA here is from genome assembly GCF_054856555.1 of Leptonotus elevatus. Taxonomy (NCBI): domain Eukaryota; kingdom Metazoa; phylum Chordata; class Actinopteri; order Syngnathiformes; family Syngnathidae; genus Leptonotus; species Leptonotus elevatus. The sequence goes on along the minus strand of NW_028233579.1, from coordinate 33,915 downwards.
CTTAATTTTTTCAAAACAACAATGACAAATATGGCACAGAATCATGTATTATTAACAGTTTTCTACCAACACAAACAAAATCCCCAGACAGTAAACACCCACACACACACACACCCTCACACACACACACACGAGGGAGGGAGGGGAAAAAACCTGTACGTATAAGAACATATATGTACTTGGATACAAAATATATACAGTGGTACTTCGGAATTTGAAGTAAATAATTCGTTCCTGCGAAGTGTTCAGTCCAAATTGTTCAACCTCCGAAACATTTTTTCCCATTGGAAATAATGTAAATGCAATTAATCCGTTCCCAAGCTCCAAAAACAGAAAATTCCTTTTTTATTGTTTTTTACATTTACAGTATAGTGCAGTATTTCAACCCCCAAAAATATATTACCTTTTTTGTTGTGGTGTGGTGGCATCAGTGGATGATAAATGCTATTAATGCTAGCTTTAGTTCAGTGCTGAGTTTGTGTATTTTACATTGGGCATATTGTTAGACTGCTAAGCGGTCCTTGCGTGCGTTGTTTAACGTCAAGCACATTGTTGAACAGCTATTTACAGAAGTAGTTACAACGGCGCGATAATCTCCTTCCTAATTCCACTGTGGTTTGTAGCACTGTATGTTTTGCTTTGCTGTCACTGGCACTGTTGTCTTTGAGCCCATGGCGAAGAAAATTGTCGTGGAAAAATCAAAATGCACTCGCGAGTATGGAGCACCTCCGGGAGTATTCACGATCTGACTGGAAATAAGCAGTGCATCGTCTCAACTACCGCAACGTGAGCATTTGGCATTTCTCGGCTTCACTCTTTCATTTTTGTAAAATACACGTCAGGTCCAGGTCTGGGGCAACTCCAAAGATAGCGGTCAGGGGATTCGGCTCAATGACACAGAGTAGGACCTCTGATAAAGTGAAGAAAGCATCAAGGGGATTGTCTGGAGGCTTACTGGGAAAATGTGATGTCAAAGTTTGCACATAATGCCTAACCTGCAGAAACTTAAAATAATGTGTTGGTGGAAGTCAAAATTTTTCTCTTAACTCAAAAAAGCTAGAAAAAGTCTTGTTTGAGTACAAATCTGCAAAGCATCTCACACCTCTCTCATGCCAGACACGAAAACCAGCTGATGGAGTGAATAAATGATTAGCTGCAATAGGATTCAAGAGTGAGAGAGCCTGGAGACCACGGGTCTTCCTGAATTGCGACCAAATTTTTAAAGATTGTTTTACAACTGGGCCGCTGAATGGAACCGAACATGTGATTGGAAGGGGAGAACCTAACAGAGCAGGTAAAGAAGTTCCAGTACGCCCAGTATGAGCTTCCATAGCTACCCGTACTGGAGGCAAAGGCTCCAAATGAAAATGTCACCAATAAAGCCAATCCCGGATGTTGGCAATAATAATTCTGAAAGTTTGGCAAAGCCAATCCACCCGACTGCCTTGGTCGTTGAAGATAAATCCTTTTTAATTTGGGTTGTGTGCCACTCCAAATAAAGGACAAAATTAATTAGTCCAGAGATTTGAAAAATTATTTAGGGATCATAATGGGAAGGCACTGGAAGAATTACAAAAATTTAGGGAGCAACATCATTTTCACAGTTAATTCATCCCAATAGGGAAAGTAACAATGGGGACCACTTGGATAGAAGACGTTTCGACCGCTCCAGCAGTGGGAGAAAATTTGCTTTGAATAAGTTCTGAAAATTGCGAGTGACACATGCCAAGATATACAAATTGTTCATTCACATTCTTAAGTGGAAAGCCATCATAATTAAGTTCGACTGCCCTGTCGTTAATCTAAAATAGTTCACTTTTATTTAAATTTATTTTATAACCGGACAGTTTTCCGAAATCCTCCAATGTCTGGACTATAACCGGTAATAACCTAAGTGGGTCAAAAACATACACCAACAAATCATCCGAATAAGTGTACAATTCTGTACACGACCGGTCAGGTCCATGGCAAAAATATACTGTATAGGCAAAACGGAAAAAAAATTCCCATCGGCATAACAAAACAGAGAGGCGCCATCATGTGGCGCGGTGCCACACTACGGAATTTTACAGTAGGGATGAGCGTTCACAGTGCAGACGCATTGCATACATATCCAATTTATATCTACATATGAAAGAGGCCCTGGTTGGATTTGTTAATTTATTTATTTATTATTCTGTTTAACCACAATTTAAAAGCAATTTTGTCCACGTGGGTAAAAATGGTGATGCCAAACCAAATTCAGGATTGACCTGAAACCTTGTTTTCTTTTTTTAAATCACAATTGAGCAGAATAAATAAAACACCTTTGTTTATTCATTTTCAATAAGATCTTTTGTTTCTGTTAAACATTAGAATGTATTCGTTGATGAAACACATTTTTTTTTTTAATCATGCTCCTAGGTGCAGCACTTCTGCCAGATGTATCAGCCTACCATCTCATTGACTGATGATGAGGCCTTGGTGGGTAGAGTGACTCTAGTTCGAAAACAGACTGAAACAGTGCAGCTGAGTATGTAAGTGGGACAATTGACACACCAACCCCTTTTACCACCTATGCATATGCTATAAGGAATCAATAAACAATTCACCACTAATCTCAGATGTTTCAAATATTAGCTTTTTCCTGGGCAAAATTTTATGTGAAGATTGGTAGATGCTTCCTTTTTAAAATTTTTTTATTATTATTATTATTTTTTTTAGAAAACACGTTTCTGCAAACACAGTCTGTTACGTGTGCTATTTCTGTAACACACACATAAGGCGTATTGGCCGCAGGCATGGCAAAAAATATGTTGTCTTAAAACATACGGTAGCATGCTTTCACGCTAGCGTATGTTTTTAAAAAGGCAGGGTATACAATTTATTAGTTAAGTTAGTTTAGTTCAGTTGAGTCTTTTGTGTTCTCATAATTTTTACTTGACATCACCCAGATCCTCCTTTCCTGTGTATATAAGCAATGTGTGGGTGGGAAATGCTCCCAGCCTCCCACACAGTCGGTCAAGCGGAGCGCTTACCGAAGTTACACGACAACATTTGATTTTTGGAACTCGGTGCACACAAAAGTGTGGCTCATTATTAGGCGCACCGTCAATTTTTTTGAAAATTTAAGACTTTAAAATGCGCCTTAATATTCACGGATGCCCACCTCGAATTTTGCAATGGGTATTTTATTTTTGAACAAAGTTCCAATTAGTTTTAGCACAAAAACGTAATTCTCTGCTAGAAAACCAAAATATGTAAATGCCTGTAAACGGTGGAATTTTAGTAGACTGTCATTAAAGCTCGAGGGAATTACAGACGTGTTGTAACACATCCGACAATGCATTTTGAGCCGAATCATTGGCACCACATTTGTCAAAATCACCTACTTACATTGTTATATTTCTTTTAATATGAATAATTGTAATCTTTTTTTTCTTTCTTTCTGTTTTTATTAGCAATGGTCAGCAGTCCTTTGCTGCCACTCGGCCAGCTGCTGTTCTACTGGAGCGACTGGCCGTTTGTATTGCTAAACAGGAGCCTGTGCTGTTAGTGGGAGAAACTGGGACTGGAAAAACAACCACTGTACAACATCTGGCCGGAATTACAGGTAATGAACTGGATTCACAAATAGACAGAAGACCAGCCGAACATCCTGACTTTTAAAACATACATTAACTTATTTCACTATTCGAGCTGCTTAGACTAAAACAAAATAATAATAAAAAACATGCAAAAGTCACGTGTTTATTTTATATTATACGAGTTACAAGCACATGTGTAATTGTATTTAAAAGCACCAATATTATCTACGGGCAAAGATGTCATGTAGAGCTCAGTTTCTCCAAATTCAAGAACAAAATCTGGTCAATGCTTCTGAGGTTGGTCACTTGTGCACATTCATACAAGGTGCTTATCCATGGCTTCTTGACATTTTTTATTTGGAGAAGTGCTGAAACCTTTTCAGTTCGCTGTATGTAAAGTGACAGCTAATGTAATCGAGCATTATATAACTTCACCGAATGATAATCCAGTCATTGTGTTGCATAAGCGTAGCTTGATACCATTGAATTGATTTAAATATGAAAACACCAAAATACTTTGCATCCAGTCTTTGAACCTTTGAGATGGGTGGTGAGCTAATGTTCTATCTTGCTGGCTACCTGGAGAACCTGGCATTGTACTTACCTTGACTCGCCACCATTTTTACACAAGTATTGTACTGTATTTGTGATTTATATTTCTTCCAGGGCATAAGTTGATGGTTGTAAACATGAACCAACAGAGTGATACTGCTGACCTACTTGGCGGGTAAGTTACACTTATTACCGGAGAAGTTGCCATTCGCCACCAAAAGTATGGTACCAAACCAAATTGAACTGATCAGTTTCATACTACTTTTTGTCATTCGTATCTGTTGGGTTCCAAAACAAAACTTAGGAGTTAAACACACCATAGCCATCTGAGTGATCAACAGTTTTCAAGTTACAAGAATGAAATGTGAAGAACATTCCGTTTTGTGGTTGTTTGTACACCAACCTACACAAATGGACTTCTTGAAATTAATGACCATGTGCCCAGAGCAAAGAATAGAATGGCTTCCCTTTGTCTGTGATACGTTTATGTGTGGAATTCTCTCCATGTTAAACCATGTATGTCCCGTAAGGCCTCAAAGCTGTGGACAGCATTTTCTCTACGAACAGTAAATGTCAAAAATGTTTTTTAAAGATGCAAACTCGCCCTTTTAACTTTTGATGAGTGGCAAGTGGTCATTCAAATGAAGTGTCTGTTGTCTTAATTATTTGTTTTCTTGTCTAACTTAGGTACAAGCCAGTAGATCACAGGCAGCTCTTACTCCCCCTGCGGGAGGCCTTTGAGGACTTGTTTTCCCAGACTTACTCCAGGAAGCAAAACCTAGCATTTCTAGGTCATATGCAAACATGCTTTAGGGAGAAACGTTGGCATGACCTACTCAAACTCATGGACCATGTCTGCAAATCTTTCCTCACTAAAGAGTTAAAAGGAAACTCAAATGGTAAAAAGTCATAGAGTAAACAATTGTAATTATTGCTGTCCCATCTACCTGACTTATTTTTTTCCTGCTATGTATGTACAGCTACCTTACTGCAGGAGAAGTGGGACTTGATGGCAATAAAACTAAGTCAGACTCAACAGCAGATTCAAGCCTGTGAGACAGCCATGATCTTTGCTTTTGTTGAGGTAAAGGACTTAAGACACATCAGTCCATTCTCTGTTGCACATATCTTTTTCAGTGTTTCAGGTGGGTGGAGGTAAGGTAGCCTAGACAGATCAAATACATAACCATAACATACATGCATAATTTAAATGACACTTATAATATATTCTCAATTTAGAGTCTCCTATTAACCCAACATACAGAGTCCACATAACTGTAATTAAAACACTCATACTCTGGAGAGAAAAGTCCTGAAATATAAACCTTTTTTTTATTGTTTCTCATTACAATCAAAATCAGAGACACATTCAAACAATTTTGTTTATTCATGGTTGCTTCAGTAGCTGAGTGTAGTGACTCCATCCATGCACTTGGGGCTGAGACGTAGGGCCTTTCAAATCCTGCCGGAGACCAAACATAGAAGTATACTGGCGCCAGGAGAAATCAGACCAACAGTGAATTGGTGTAAATCTTTCCCGTCTCTTCTTGTAAGAAGAAGCGATCACTTGATATTACAACATCATAATCAATACATCGACGACAGAGAACATCTGAAACTGTATTCAACTGAGAAAAACATGTTTTCTTTAACCACATCCCCATCAACCTTCGTCCTTGGTTCTCGGTTGCGGTCGGTTCGGTCCTATGACATGGACTGGAGCTTGGAAAATAATGTGCTTTAGGTGGTACTCTGGAAAAAGGATGTTACAATGCATAATATTGAACATATATGTATGCAGTGTGTGAACATTACAATTGATAACTTTGTATATATGTGTATAAATGCGTGAAACTCCTTTCTCAATTATTATTATTATTATTATTATTATATTGTTTCTACACAGTCTTGAGGTGCCCCCATAAGTCAAACATTAAATGCCCAAACTGCTCATAGGTAACAAATAAATACATAAATGTTTACAGACAATAAATTGTAATGAAACATAAAATTGTCATCAAAATGTATTCTTGGTTTGAGCAGTTTCAAACTTTTTTTGTTTTAATATATAAGGGAGCATTAGCCAAGGCAGTGAAGAAGGGCTACTGGATCTTACTAGATGAGATAAATCTAGCAGCAGCAGAGACCCTAGAGTGTTTGAGTGGACTGCTGGAGAGCAGTGCTGGATCCCTAGTTCTGATGGACCGTGGAGATTTAGGTAAGTTTTTTTTTTGAAGTGATACTTGAAGTGGTAATTCTGCATGTTGTTTTTCTTGTTCTTCTTATAATTCTTATTCTTGTTCTTAGTCATAATCTTTTTTTATGGTTACTAATATTTGTTGGAATAAAAGACTTATTAAAAACTAACCAGCTATTCTGTGAAATGGTTAATTTCAACTCTTCCCCAATTTTTTTTTGTCAATTTATGTTGAGCGATTACGATTTTATAGCACTTTTTATGAATATTTGTATGTATTTTTTAAGTACAGTACCGGCCATTTTGGACAGCCACGTGATCGTGACTTATCGCATGCGTAAAATACACATTGAATGACATGGCATGAACGACAACAGAGAGACTCGCGAGGAATTATTGCGTCCCAGGGTGGACATCAAAGGTGGAATTACACCCTATAGCAGAGGTGGGCAATCTCGGTCATTGAGGGCCGTAGTCCTGCAGGTTTTGGAGGTTTCTCACTTATAACACAAGCTGATTCCAATCAACAGGATCGTTATCAGGCTCATGCAGAGCTTGCTGATGAGCTGATCATATATTAACTGTGTTGGAGAAGGGCAACATGCAAAACCTGCAGGACTCCGGCCTTCAATGCCCACCTCTGCCCTTCAGCAAAGAAGCACTTCCTCAAAAGTAGTAAAGCCACGGGATGAAACTGGCCTACTCATTCAGCTGGCCTCCCTTTAAGGGTTGGAATTGGGGGGTTAGATCACCAAATGATTCCCGAACGCGGCTCCTGCTGCTGCTCACCGCTCCCTCAGGAGATGGGTCAAATGCGGAGAAAGAATTTCGCCCCACTTGGGTGGGTGTGACAATCAGTGGTACTTTAACTTTAACTTTATAGCGAGTTGAAGTTGGGGACTGTCTGCAAGTTGCTTGTTACAGAGGCTCAAATTACCAGTCAAGTCACCATTGACATTGTTCACTCTGGAAACGGTCCCTAACCTGGATGGTAAATATCCAGGTTACTTTTACTCTGCCAGGACAGCTACATGTTGTGTGCTAAGCACGCTTTAGCCCACATTAGGAGCGGCCACCCTTTACTGTCCCACCCCCACGCGGAATGACGTGAAACCTGACGTGCTGAGGATTTTATTCTGATTAGAATTGGTGCAGCACAGTAATTTCTGGACTAAGAGCCGCTACTTTTTTCACTTGCATTCAACCCTGCGGCTAATACAAAGGTGCGGCTTATCCATCAGATCTCAAGGGGAAGCACTATAAACGAAGCGCAAGAGCGTCAGGCAGAGCAAAACAGTGAGCCCAAATACAGTAGGAGAGACTGAATGAGAGCGAGACAATTTGCGCCCTAATTATGGAAAAGAAAGTAGTGGGAACCCAGTGCGGTAACATTAAAACACCTGCGGCTTACAGTCGGGTGTGACTTATGTGTGTAACAAACTTGAGTATTCCCCAAATTTATCTAGCGCAGCTTATAGTCAGGTGCGCCTTGGAGTCCAGAAATGACTGTAATTGGGATAGAAGACGGCCTTGTTCTTGCCCATTACGTCAGCAAACTCCCATTCAAGTGAATGACGGCAGCTATCGTTTCGTTCACTTACAGCATATAAGCAATGTTGTTCTTTTAGTCACAATCCACAGCTGGTGACTATTCTGTCTTCACTAGTCTTTAGGGACTAGCTGTACAGATAGCTAAAGGCTTCTCCAATAAAGACCAAGAAGCCACTTGCTGTTTTGGCAATTTACTGGATGACACTTTAAAACTGTAAGATGCAAAACATAAGGAGTCACTTCAATCATGTTATTTAAAGTTTAAAATAATATAAATTTGCATCATTTATTAAAATTAGCTGCAAACCATACAAAAACTGGGATCGTTTTGAGCCGTTAGCATAATGCTAGTTTACATGGGCACTACCATGGAAATGCTATACTAACTAGCGCCTAGTAACTTATGTCACATACAAAGGCGCAAACACTACTTTCTCCACCAGAGAGAAGTACAGTGACCATAGGTGTGGGTAGAAATGTAGATTTACCGGTAAATTCACTATGACAAGCCACTACAGAGTCAAGGCCTGTCATTATACTTTTTTTTTTTGGGACAATATATGTTCCCGGAAACTATCACGATAATACTATTGTTGATGTTGTAATCATCGTGACAGGCTTATGCATCACTGGCACTGTCTATCTCTTGCTTCCATTTTCAATCACTCGTGAACAAGTCTCTGAGATACTTGAGCGCTTCCATCCGGGGCATCTCTGGCAGCATCTCATTCGTGACCTACAGAGGCTATTCTGCCATTTTCTTATCATACCCGCTTCACACTCAACTGTGAACCACTCCAGTGAGAGTTAAAGATCACGGTTTGATTAAACCAACAGAACCAAATCATTTGCAGAAAGTGCAAATGTCATTGTGAGGTCACCAAACCAGACAGCCTTGGCTGCACATAGAAATTTTAATAAGTGTCACTCCTGAAAAAGTTACGACAACTACAGTCGCTTTTAATGGTACTGCTGCTCAACATTGATATACATTACAAGTAAAATTAAAGAAACATTTTCATTGTCAGCTGTAAAACATTTAGACTTGTTTTTTGTACAAGTACACTTTGAACATGTACATTATCATGAATTAAGAATTGGCTGTTAAACTGAATTTAACTTTTAGCATGGTTGTATGAATTTTACTTGCTATAGGACTAGCAATGAAGTGAATATTATTACAGTTAAATTTGGAATTTAAAACATGTCAGTGTGGCCTTTTATTTAATTCTGCTTGTTTTATCGGTTTTGCTCTAGCTGCCCTCGTTAGACACCCAGACTTCAGACTATTTGCCTGCATGAACCCAGCTACTGATGTGGGTAAAAGAAACTTGCCTCTTGGTCTTAGGAACAGGTAAGATGGTGTTGACGTATCATAAAGAAGAACAATACTAACTGTAACATTTCATCTCTGCAGGTTTACAGAGCTGTATGTAGAAGAGCTGGATAATGAGGGAGACCTGCGGATCTTGGTTTCAGTCTACCTCAAAAGCCTGAATCCTCACAGGAGCGTAATCGATGGAATCATAAGGTAAAAACAAGGTTTATTTAAGAGTAAGAGTGACGTGTGTATTATGCATAGTTTGAGGGAAAAAAAATCGAACTTTATTTATAGGCAAAAGTTTTGCATACAGTGCCCTCTATAATTGCATAATTGACACCCCTGTTAAGATGTTACAAAAGCCTTAAAATAAATTCAACTTTTATGAAACAAGCATATTATCATACTAATTTTTTTTAGAAATGGTTCATCAGACACAGAATCAAGCTCCTCCCATGTGTTTTTAAAATTTTTGTCCCTCATCCATCCATCGTGCGGGAAATTAGAATGTGGCTATCATAGGGACTACTGTTGGTGTTGTTGCCATTTGCTCTTTTGAAAAATGTTGTCTTGACATAGCGTCGCCCGTGTAGTGTGACACGTTCAACGATTGGTCGCCAAGTGTGTGGGATGCTTAACGACTATCACGACGAGGTCTAGCATGTCAGAATTTTTGCTCATCTTGTCGCACAATGTGACATACCTACGTCGTCATCCTCTTGGTTCTGCAGTATTGACCAAAAGTGAGAGGGAGAGAAACGTCAATCACAACACGCTGGCTCCCCCTTTTTTGTGTGCGTTTGCCCTGGTTAGCTTATGGGACGGGTCCAGACAAGTGCAACATGAACATTTTTTACCCCGCTGCCCCTGGAGCTCGGATAATAGTGAAAGGCATTGCACGTATTGTGTGACATTTATTTTCATTTAAAGACACGAGCATCATCAATCGCCCCAACCTCAGTCCCAAAACCGTGATCAATCTTCACCAAATGTGCACTGCTGCACTCATCCCCAAATCATACTCTAAAAATATCAAAAGTCACATTATTTCAGATTTTATGGTTGGGAGCCACCTCTCACCATTGCCAACGTCTTAGGCAATGGTGACGTGAATAGTACAAAAGTACAAAAAATATCGGGACTGTTCAAATAGTTTTTGAGTATGATTTGGTCATAAGTAGGGATGTGCACATACATTTAGTGAGGATCGATCACGGCATTGGGACGGACATATAGCCTACTGTATATGTTTTTATAGAAATCAGGCCAGGCGCTGCCTCCTTGACTGCCGTGCCGTTATGCATCTTTTTTTTCCACCTCCTTCGGAGGAGGAATGAAACCTGACGGTTCGGAATGAACGCACGTACCAAATGCACCGTACTAAAACAATTCAAATTGGGATAAATATTTAAGCAGTATACACAATTATGTACTCAAACAGACAAACACAATATACGCCTAATATGTCAGTTTTTGATAAAATAATATAATAGCTAGAGGTGTGGAGGTTTGCCCTGGAAAGGAGGGGAATGAAGGCTAGCCATAGCAAGACTGAGTATGTGTGTGAATGGGAGGGACCCAAGTGCAAGAGTGAGGTTACAGAGAGAAGAGACCAAGAAGGTGGAGGAGTTTAAGTATTTAGGGTCAACAGTCCAGAGCAATGGAGAGTGTGCAAAATAAGTGAAGAAGCTTATGCAGCCTGGCTGGAAAGGGGGGAGAAAAGTGTCAGGTGTAATGTGTGATAGAAGAGCTTCAGCTAAAATGAAAGGAAAGGTTTATAAAACTGTGGTGAGACCAGCGATGTTGTTTGGTCTGGAGACAGTGAGGAAAAGACAGGAGCAGAGCAGTAGGTGGCAGAGATGAAGATGCCGAGGTTCTCTTTGGAGAGTGACCAGGATGGATAGAATCAGGAATGAGTACATCAGAGGGACATGTTAGAGGCTTTGGAGATAACGTCAGAGAGGCCAGACTGAGATGGTTTGGTCATGTCCAGAGGACAGATAGTGAGTATATTGGAAGAAGGATGCTGAGTTTCCAAATGCCAGGCAGGAGGTCTAGAGGAAGACCAAAGAGGATGTTAATGAATGTAGTTAAAGAGGACATGAAGGTAGTTGGTGTTAGAGCAGAGGATGCAGAGGACAGGGTTAGATAGGGGCAACTGATTCGCTGTGGTGACCCCTGAAGGGAAAAGCCGAAAAGAAAAGAAGAAGCCTATGTAATCTCCAAATTAATTCACAAAATAGCCTATACTACTCCGACGCATGCATGTAAATAAATTAAATTACAGTACTAATTGTACACAATTTTATTTTAAACAGCTACCAAGCAGTAGATGCGAGCAATGTGCTCATGTTTATGCACTTATGTGCTCCATTCTCACAAACACTCCCTGCTCTGCCTCTTTTTTACGTCTTTCTCTTTTTTCTTCTTCTTTTTTTTGTCCCGCCTCTACGACAACCAGTGCAGACGCGGTGCTCTTGGCATCACATGATGCGATCGGGTGGGATCTTGTCGGTTTCAGACTTGTAGTGTGACTAAATGTCCGGTCCACGACACACAGAGATTTTATCGGGTAATCTGACAAGCGTGACTGTCGTGAAAGACAAAAAAGTAATGTAGTCTGAGCTAGGCATTAATCTGATAACAGTAAAACATTGATTTTTACCGCACTTGTAGCTTGTGCTGTGTGAGAAATGAAAACTATTAAATAATAAAAGTCGATTTTAATCTGACCTTTTTAATTTTGCTAAATATAACCATATGTTCATTATATTAATGCACTTCTAAATGTATGTATAGTTTTTACCTGGCAGTAAGACAGGAGGCCACTTCACACCTTGTGGATGGGACAGGTCGAAGACCCCACTATAGCCTGCGCACACTATGTAGGGCGCTAAAGTATGTGGCAGCAAACCCATGCAGTGTACAGCGCTCACTTTATGAGGTAAGAAGCCAGAGAGAACATTCACCAATGCAATTCAAACACTAGTTAATTGTTCACTTTGTGTTGTTGCAGGATGTCTCTGCTTTTACTTACTTTTGTGTTAAGCAGCTCTACCACTACAATGTACTTGGCGATAATAGTCCACTTCATGTTTGCAGGGTTTTTGCCTCAGCTTTCTAACTCAGCTAGACAGGATGTCCCATCCTGTGGTCCAGAAACTGGTTTGTCAGCACATCCTGAAAGGAAACACCAAGTGTCTTAAACAAGTAAGAATTCTGCGAGTTGTTCTGCACCTTTTGTAATAATTTTCATTTTAGTTAATTTTTATTTTCATTTTGTGTTTTTTTATTTTTTATTTAGTTAATTTTAATTAGTTTTCAGGGTGGTTCTGTTAATTTTTATTAGTTTTTGTTATTTATAAAAATGCTTAGTTTTAGTTAGTATTAGTTTTCCTTGAAAAAAAAAGTGTATTACTTGTGCGCAATATTTAATAAACACCATGGTAAAATTAAAAAACCAACACATTTCTTACCTAGCGTTGCAATTCGGCTGAGTTAAATGAAAAAGCAGGCAAGTCGATTGATTGTCGATCTTAAGATAGCCGGTATCCGAAGGCTGCTTTGAGATGACGTCACTTCTGTGACACACTTACAAACATCCTTATTCCGGTTAGTATCGTAATAAATATACTTAAAATCACATTTAAAATTATCCCCAAAGGCATGCATTAAATTAATAATGTTACCAAATACTAAAGCGAAAGGTATTTTTGCTGTAATTATAGTTAGTTTTGTAAACCAAAAATGTAGTTTGTTAGTTTTTTTGTTGTTGTTTTTTTTTAAAGCATTTTCGTTTTTATTCTATTTTGTTAAAGAAATAGTTTTTTTGGAATTTTAACTAAAATAACACGGACTTAAATAGATAATTGTTCATGTTTTTATTATATATTTTTTTTTATACACACTTATTCACTATTTTTATTTCTTTCAGCCCATTCTGACTCCCTTAGGCAAACCATGTGTGGCGGTTGAAGGCTACTGGGTGTCTCAGGGAGACTTAGAGCCAACGCTGGATCCCAGCTACATTCTCACACCCTCAGTCAAACTCAACCTACGGGACCTTGCTAGAGTGGTATCTGCAGGGTAGGCACAGTGCATCTGTAACAGTGCTTCACTTTTTCCAGGAGACAAGCAGCGAAGAAAATCTCATTCAGTGTAATTTCATCAAATTCCTCTCATCTGGCTATGTCCTATAAAAATTCTAGTAAAAAGACACATTTGTTAACTAATAGGCAAAATCCAAATTATTAGGTCTCTATGGTCAATTAATTTCTCATGAAAAATCATTGAATATGTAGGATAGTTTAGACTGTTTTTGTAATCATACTCTGAAAAGCCATATTTAAACAGCGGTATCTGGAAAACTATTTCACCTGTAGCATTCAAAACTCTGTGTTTCAAATGTTTGAAGTTTAAATGAGTGGAGATTTGTCAAAGAGGTTCCTTGTAAACAGCTATTTAAACTTCAAACATCTGGAACAAAACCGAAAAAACAATAATCGGTCGTCTGAGCTTTTTCGATGTATATGGTCATTGAACCATATAGAGTCCACTGCAGAATGTGAGTGCTTGCTTTTCTTTTGTTTCTCCGTGGTAAATACTTTGTTTTGGGTTACAAAACCTTGTTTCTAAAACTGAAAACCACGTATGTTATTGTTAGCTACATAGAGTAGCAGTTGCGGTCCACACGCTGTTTATGTGGAAAAAGGCACAAAAACGTAATAAATGTAAAATAAAAAAAGACATTTTAAAACATGCTTCTCCAGCCGGTAACTTACGAGCGACCGTAGTTTTGAGTAGCTCGCAGACAGATTTTGAATCTGAATTTTTTTGTTGCTGATTGTAAACAACATTCAAAACTGACGCTCGCGAAAGCAGCCAACCAGAAACGTGCGTGAAAACAGCCCACCAATCAGGACCGGGCATTCGCACAGTCGAATTTGCATATGCAGACAAGACACAGGACTCAAACTCTTAACACATCTGCGCAAACAGTCTACCAATCTGGATCAGGCGTTCGCACAGTGAAATTTTTTATATGCTAATGATAGTAGCTTGACTTAGTGGCTTGAGGGAGCAGCCAACCAGGAAGGAGCATGAAATCGGCCCACCAAACAGGAGCGGTTGTTTGCAAAGCAAATTTTCATATGCCACAGATAGTAGCTTGCGTCCTTGTTCTGGCCTTTAATAGGCAATGGTTGAGGTGTTGCGCATGCATATCCAGCATAATTTTGGCTTTTTTTTTTTTTTATATCAACTGTTGATTTGTGTTTGAAGTAAAGGCACCAATTTGGCTATAAAATAAATGTTGTGAAATATGAGTAGCTTGCTGTTTTTTTTCTTCCTTTTCTAAAAGTAGCTCGTGGTGGGGAAAAAAAGGGCTACTTGACTTATTGAGCCATTTTCAACAGTAAGAAGATATTTTGTCTATAATTAATGTGATAACTTAATATAATTTTTCATGAACAATTAATTTCTTTAAAAACTGATTTTGCCACTTGCTGTCGACTAAAGTTGACATCACCTGTGCTGAGGAAACGGGTCACGACGAATCATGGCTCAGTTTGCTGACCAAACCCAGAAAACAGGTTAGCCGTGATTGGTCGTTACCTATTTCTTCAGCACAGGTGATGTCATGTTCAGACGACAGCTAGAGGAAAAATGTATTTCAATGTTTTACCGTATTTTCACAACCATAAGGCGCAATTAAAAGTCTTAAATTTTCTCAAAAGTCGACAGCGCGCCTAATAATGAGGTGCACCTTGTGTGTGCACCGAGTTCCAAAATCAAATGTTGTCGTGCAACTTCGGTAAACGCTCCGCTTAACTGTGTGGGCGGCTGGGAGCAATTCCCGCCACATTTCTTATATACAGGAAAGGCAGACGGACCTGGGTGAGGTTGGACGAGTAGAAATTATAAGAGCACGAAAGACAACTGAAAGAAAACAGCATTCAGCTCAGTAGTGCCGGTGTTGTGCCAAAGTACTTATCCCTGTAAAATAATTGTATCCCCTGCCGCGGTTACAACGCATGATTTTCAATAAATACATGTTATCTTTTATAGTATATATTCTGCCCTCCCTGTGCAGAGTACAGTCCCTCAAAAAGATTCCAAATGATGCTGGTTTTAAGCCGTTTATTACACTCCAATTGAAGTTAACTGTAAAACTAAACACACAAAACAAAGATAATTACACACAGTGTACACTTAAATGCAAACACACTTTGTTTAGCTTGTTTCCCCGAATGTAGCTGGCTCAAGGATAATGCACAATGGAAAGCGCCATTGACTCACTAATGCAAATTAGCGCGCTACTTGTGGCACTTTTATCACTCAAAAACGACTTCATAAAAAATAAATAAATACAAAAACGCTTAACATTACTCTCAGGCATATAATAATAATAATGCATCAGATTTGTATAGCGCTTTTCTTACACTCAAAGACTCTTTGGAATGGATACATTATTCATGCATTCACACATTCACACTGTGGTGGCGGTTAGCTACTTAAGTAGCCACAGCTGCCCTGGGGCGGGCAGGCTGACTGAAGCGGGGCTGCCATTGTGCGCCGACGGCTCTCCGACCACCACCAAACATTCGCACCTTCCATACACCAGAACCAACTTGTATTGGCATAAATTGATCATAACATTTTTCTTCTACTTTAATGTGGTTGGTAACTACATGTGTGTCTGAACGCGCGGAACCACACTACCCTCAACATGAACAGCGTTCCTAATAAAGGCACACACACAAACAAGGGCAGCACAGTATAAGATAAATAAATTAAATCGATTGGGGACATTTTAGATCTATTCTGAATTGCAATAAATTAGAATCTCAATTCTTATGTGAATCGATTTTTTCTTTTCTTTTTCGGGTTGTACATCTCTGGTCGTTGACCGATAGGATACATATCTCGATAGATTACCAACGATACGATACCATAAAGATACTTTAACAGCAACTACAGATACGATGCAATATGATACAAATATAACTCATCATGATGCTGTATAATTCAGCACAATTTGATCTAACAATCACATTCCCATTTTTCTGAAAACGAATGTACAGTATATCTATAATCTGCTGTGATTCGCAGAACCCTTTCAAGAACTGTAACACAACTGTGCAAAAAAAAAAGAGATAAAAGATTGTGTTAATTTTCCTCCCTTCACAACTTTTGAGAAATTATTCCTTACTGATTGGAAACAAATAGCGTTGTGTAATGTTGTGAATGAAATATTATGCATTCTAACATTACAGTACTTCATACTGAGCTAGCAAAAAAAATCGTTTACTTATGTTTCATCCATCACAGAACTTATCCGGTGCTGATCCAGGGGGAAACATCTGTGGGGAAGACAAGTCTAATCCGGTGGCTGGCTACAGCGACTGGTAACCATTGTGTTAGAATCAACAACCACGAGCACACAGACATCCAGGAGTATATAGGATGCTACTCCTCAGATGACAAAGGCAAACTAGTGTTTACAGAGGGTAAGAGCTGTTTTACGATCTTTTCTGTTGATGGAAAGTCTCTCTTTGGACTTACTTAAAGAGATAACTGCTGATATTATTTACTCTTTTTTTCAGACCTACTACTGGTATCTCACTCATTTTCCTAACTTGTTAAAAAGTAACCACAATAACCAATCTTTTCTGTTTTCCGTCTGTGACTACTCGATCAACTTTGTTTCAAACGCTCTCAATAGGGTATCGGATGCAAAATGTGAGGTATTTGCAACTCTGCAGCAAATTAAAACCGCTAACTCATTCACTCCCAGCCGTTTTCACTGGAGCAACCTCCTTCGCTGTTTTACCGGATTTTGACTGATTTTGCAAGGCCCACAGAATATTGTTCTATTGTTATAAAAACATGGAACCTACACCAAAAGAATGATTAGAGTCTCTTCTTTCATCAGGAAAAACTTATATTTGTGTCGGTTTCTGTTTTGCAGCAATTATTATCAGAATATAGCTAAGTTTTCGTCAATATTCACATTCCTGGCGAAAACACTGAGAAAGAGCTTTTTGTAAAAGCATACATTTCAAGCATTACTTTGACTTTAACACTACTTTTGTTTTGCTACTGTGCACACGTGGACTTGCAGGAGATGTTAATTGGAGGCAATTAACTTCAAAGCGTCTGCTCGTTTACGCAATTCGAGAAGAGCTAATTTAGGTGACAGACAGTATTAGCGTTATTGAGAGGGGAGGGGGGTTCTTTTGTTCTTATTTTAACTACCCCTACTTCGCAGAAATTCACCTATCGCAGGGGGGGCGTGGAAACGTATCACCCATGGAAAATGAGGGAACACTTGGATCTTTTGCAGGCATTCTCATCGATGCCATGAGGAAAGGTTACTGGATCATCCTTGATGAATTGAACCTGGCCCCCACTGATGTTCTTGAGGCCCTCAACAGACTGCTAGATGACAACAGGGAGATTTTCGTGGTGGAGACACAGGAAGTCATTAAGGCTCACCCAAGATTCATGCTGTTTGCTACTCAGAACCCCCCTGGTCTCTATGGGGGTAGGAAGGTATTCCCTTCAAGACAATACTCAAAATCATGGACAAAATCATTGTTACCCCTGTGCTTCTGACAGATAATGCAACACTTCTCCCAGAAAATTGTAGTAATGACTTATTCTTTGGTATTCACATCATTTCTTTTGTTTACATTGGCACAATACAAAAAAGCAGACAAAAAATGGAAAAATAATGAATTCTCTCGGTGTGGGATTTTGAATCCACATCAGCACACATACCACATAATAAACACAATTTTGCCAGTCCGTCATTCGCTAGCAGCCGGGCCTTCATTCCGTCATCAGTCGGTCATTATTTCAAGCCAACCAAATCTGTCATAGTCAGTCTGTCACTCTGTCATCGTTATGGTAACTGAGCTTCCGTCACCACTAAATTAAAGTTTGACACTGCTATTTTAGGACCATCAGCCAGTCCGTCGTCATTATTTCAACCACACCTTTGTCATCACTAAATTACAGTTCATCCCCGCGTCGGGAACATACTACCTACTATATCGCACGCATTGGCAGTACAAGCAGATCAGAGAAACAGACACACATTAGTTCAAGTTAAAAAAGTTACCATATTTTCATGACCATAAGGCGCACCATATTAAAAGGCGTAGTTACGTGTGCTATTTCTTTAACACACACATATTACTGGGCGCAGACATGGTAAAACATTTGCTATCTTAAAACCTATGGTAGCATGTTTTCACGCTAACACATGTGCTAGTAAGCATGCTAGCATATGTTTTGCATGGTAGCGTATGTTTTTAAGAAGGCAGTGGGAGCAAAACAGGGTTTGCTTGTACTTTATTGAAGTATTTAACAATGTACTCACATTACTTTTGATCAATCCTCATCCACAAATCCCTCAAAAGTGCTCTTCTTCTATAACCAAAATGAAAAGCTGGGTAAGTTCTCCATCAAACACGGCAGGTTCACTCTCGTGCGATGTTGTGCCAAAGTATATCCTTAATAAATTGTTTACAAGGAACCTTTTCGAAGAATCTCCACTTTTCTGTAGTAAAAAGCTATAAGATCCCGCAGCAGGGGATACAATTTATTACGGTGAGTTTTGGCACAACACCGGCGTGTCTTGAACGTCCACATGCCATATTCTTTCAGTTGAGTCTTTCGCGTTCTCATAATTCCTGCCTATCTTCACCCAGGTCCGCCTTTCCTGTATATAAGCAATGTATCAAGCGCTTACTGAAACCGCACAACAACATTTATCGATTTTGGAACTCGGTGCACACAAAAAGCGCGCCATCGGTTTTTGAGAAAATTTAAGACTTTTAAGTGTGCCTTATGGTCGTGATAATATAGTAAGTAAAAAAAAAAAAAAAGGAGATTGACACACGGAATGGTGTGGAGAAATAAAGTTAATATGGGACAATGTTATTGCGGTCTCATGTGTAAAAAAACCTCAGAACAGAGCACCTTTTGTTGATATTAAGAGAAAAAATGGAGAGTATGTCTCCCTGTTGGCTTGATAATGCTTCAGGATCCCTAGAAACTGTTGGATGAAATGGATGGACTGATTAGGAACTGATTTTTAAAAATGTTTGACTCTCATTTACCGACAGGTACTCTCCAGAGCATTCAGGAACCGCTTTGTGGAGCTGCACTTTGATGAGTTGCCGAGCACAGAGCTGGAGACCATTCTCCATCAGAGGAGCAGTATGCCTCCATCATACTGTACCAAACTAGTCAAAGTCATGACAGATTTACAGGTATGTCTGTTTTTGGGGTGGATTAAAATTTGAATAATAATATAAATGATATTGATAATTATAATAGTAATAGGGGTGTCACGGTTTATGTATTTGTCTCGAACCGTCTCGTTTTGGACGTCACAGTTCGGTGCATACATTCAGACGACGAATATGCAACTTCGTTGCAGTATCCGCACTCCAAAACCAGGTGGCAGTAATGCACTTATCTATTTGCCAACCGACAGTAAAACAAACCATGAAGAAAAAAAACAATTTCCGTCATAGCGATCGATGACAACAAAATGGGCGAGGGTAGGGCACGTTTGTTTACATGTCAGTAACATTTATTCGCGCTACTTCTTGCCTCTACTGTCAAGAGTCGGCACTCACAAGTAGGGATATAACAATATCCAAACATCACGATACGATATTATCACGATATGAAGCTCACACTATGATCATTTTTACAATATTGTGGGGGAGGTTAGCGGCATAAAAAGGTCACAATATTGTAAAAAAAAGAAAAAAAGCTCATACTAAAAAAAAAAGCACAATATTGGGCTTTTGTACATAACAGCAATGCATATAAACAACCTACACTCTAATAACACTTAGTATTGAGGCACACATTGAGTTCCTCCACATATTGACTCTCTTCACAAGCATATTACGTTCCCCCTATGATTAGCTTGGATTTTAAACATAGAAGGGCCAAAACATGCCTTAAGAAAATTAAACTGCACTAAAAATGTGCCACCAGAGAGTGTGCTGCTTTTAATATCGTGACATGATGACGACGATATTGTGTCCGTTTTAATATCGCGATATCACGATATTGCCGTTATCGTTACATCCCTACTCACAAGCGCGCGCACACACACATGCACGCACACACACTCAGAAGAGCGGCTTTTGAAAAACGTCTTAGTTCCGCACGTCTCAGTGATTTATAGACACACACAACTCCATTAATTTTTTTATTGAGGTGCAGCAGTGTTCAGGAGGACGAGCTAGCGCTAATGCTAACCATAGTAGGGCTAAAATCTCTATTTCATTGCTTTTGGATGCATGGATCGATGTGGCGACCGGCATGAGATAGCCGTTTTGAGCGAGAACACCATAACGAGGCTCTAAAGATCCATTCCACTGCTTAAGCTAAGTAGAAGAAAATCTAACAGTAGAAGAAGAGTGTCTTTCGAGTGAAGGCAAAACAAGCTCAAGGGAAACAAACTAAGGTTGCATTTTATTTCCAGACCTATGTAAAATAAACACTTAATGGAAGGTCAGATAAAGACAGCAACACTGCCTCCCCATGGACGGAGGAGGAACAGGCTTTAGAGACACGTGAATATCTGTGTGTGTGTGTGTGTGTGTGTATGTGTCTCGAAACAGCATGATGTTTGTCTCAAAAATAAATGCGCGTGCGCGCCGATCCACAAACGTTCATTCGACAACTCGCAAGCATAAGTCATGGAAAATGCACACACAATCTGGATCTGAAAATTACGTGAAAATCAAGAAAATGTTTGTGGATCTCAATAACACGTGAAAATCACAAAAATAATTGTGCATCTGAAAAAGACGTGAAAATCACGGATGTATTTAGGCTCTTTGTAGGGTTGTAACGATGCATCGAAAATCGATTTAATATCAATGTAAACTGCTTAAAATATGCATCGATGTAAAAAAATAAAAGCATCGCTGCTCAACGCCATGTTAGCTGTTATGCCTTGCGCAGTTTTTCATCCTTTCTGGGGACAGACACGCTTTGCGGATATCTGGTATTTTTTGGCGGGTCTTTGTAGACGCCATTAAAAACTTGGTTAGATATTTGTAAGTAATCAATTTAATGTTTTAAGTAGGGATAGGCGAGTAGCAATACCAGGTATCAATAATAGGACTGATACCGGTACTTCGGACGGATATCGATACTGGTATCAGCCATTTTTCAGTCACGAACTGTCAAAAAGACAGTTTTTGAGTTCATTCAGCCAGTGACTCGGTGAAGGTGACTTTTCCGATTTCCAATTGATAAGTATTATCTTTTTTCCAGCAGTGCTGGCAAGCAACAACAGGTATTTTTTATGAAAGGTCACATTAAGCAAGTTAACGTCACCCAACAACCAAATCCTAGGATCATCAGGTATGTCAAAATCAATGAGCTTTAACACTGTGCACACAATATAAGACCAGTAATCTCTCAAATATGAACATTCCCATAACATATGTAACAGGTCACCTTCTACCACCTTACATCTCTGACACATTGCTGAAATATTCCCATTAATCTTATGGAGCCTCAAAGGGGTAAAATATGTCCTATGGAAAATATTAAATTGCATTAACCTGTGTTTTGTGGAAATTAAAACTGTCTGAGATTGACTTATCAAATTTTGCCATTCTGTATCCTCTTAAAGGCATCCAAAATCCATCTCTCACTTGAGTTTAGACAACAGCTTGTTATAAATAAGCAGATTACAAATCAATATACTATATACAGAGTAAGTTAGTCCTTTGGTAGAGGTTACTGTCATGCTAAACAGATGATCTTCCAAAGGTGATAGATTTTGAATAGAGGGATACAGTGTTGAGTTCTTTCGAATCCAATCCCTAATTTGAAAATATTTGAAAAGTTCGTGAGTTTGCAGTTTGAATTTGTCAGAAAGTTGTCGAAAACCAGAGAAAACATTACTGCAGTACAGGTCTCCCACAGTCTTGATGCCATTAGTCATCCATTTCTTTAGTGTGCCATCCACAATGAGTCGAGGAATGTTAGGGTTAAACCCCAAGGGTGTCTTTCTCATTAGGGAGGTGTCTATGCCAAGCAGTTTATGTGCCTCCAGCCATGCCTCGAACGTACACAATATGATAGGGTTCTTAGTAATGGCGAGGTTTTTCTTTGAGTCCAAAAACAGTACAGTGCCTAAGGGAGTAGTACAACCCAATGCCACCTGCTCAATATCCAGCCATCTAGAATCATTATCCCCAGGGTGCAGCCATATCCACAAAGGACGGAACTGTGAAGCCAAATAATAATATCTAAAGTTCGGTAAGTTGAGGCCTCCCGTGACGTAAGGGGCTTGAAGAGTACTCATTTTGACACGAGGAGTTTTATTGCACCACAAAAAAGAATTGATTACCTTGTTGAGCTAGCTGGAAAAACCTCTGTCAGTGGAATGCAATGAAACAAATACATACATTTAGGCAACACATTCATCTTGACAACCTTCACTCTGCCTTTTAAGGACAAAGGCAAGTCCATCCAGCGCCATGTCTGTTCTTAAATTCACTCCTAAGTATTTAAACCCTTTTGGACACATTTTCAGTGGATGTACAAGTGATCTAACATCAATGTCATGTGTGTTAAAAGGAAGAACTTCACTCTTACTCATATTTATCTTGTAACCGGAAGCATCACTATACTCTTGTAAGCACTGGAGAAGTGGAGGGACTGAATTGGCCAAGTTAGTCACATAAATCAATACATTGTAACAGTATAAAGAAATTTTATGTTCCACAGTGCCTAATTTAACGGCTGCAATATTATTGTTATTATCCCTAATAGCAAGAGCCCCAATGGCTCTATAGCAATTGAAAATAACAAAGGTGAGATGCAACAACCTTTTCTAAAGCCTCTAGAAATTAAGAACGTGTCTGATAGAAAACCATTAGTCAGTATTTGAGACTTTGGAGCATTAAAAAGTGTTTTGATGTATTGCATAATTTACTGCCAAAATTCATTTTTTCAAGAGTCCGAAATAGAAAAAGTAGGTTCAATCCTATCGAAAGCTTTTTCAGCATCCATTGATAATATCAAAGTAGGATCCAACAATCTTTGACTTTCCTCTATAACATGAAACAGTCTGTGAACATTGTCAAAGCCTTGCCTTTTCTTAATAAATCCTGTCTAGTCAGGATTAATTATTTTAGGCAAGACAAATTCCAATCTGGTAGCAATCAATTTAGAGATAATCTTTTAATCTACATTTAATACATTTGGAGGGCGGTAAGAGCCGCACTTTTGCCTGTCTTTGTCAGGTTTAGGCAGCAACGTTATAGTTGCTAATTCAAGTGTAGGTGGCAAAGTTTGACACTCTATGGCTTCCTTAATCATATTTGTCAATGGTGACAGCAATTTATCTGAAAAAGTCTTATAAAACTCAACTGGGAAGCCGTCAGGACCCGGAGCCTTTGTATTTTGCAGTTTTTTCAACGGGAAGAGCACCTCCCCCTCATATCCATGTCCAGCCCTTCACTATCCTGAATACAAATTTGAGGGAGAGGGATAGTCTCCAGAAACTGATTCACAGCATCTTTAATGTTATGATCAGACTTCTTTTGTACCATTCAGTACTTTGCCTTCATCCGTGACAATAGTGGTAATGACTGTCGGCATCTTCATTCTTAATCTGCCAAGCAAGAAGTTTGCCCATCTTGTTGCCATATTCATAATAATGATATTTGGTCCTAGCTAGAGCAGCCTCAGCCTTATTGGTACACAAGTTGTTATACTGAATCCGTTTTGACGACAAAGTATTAAAAGTATTCACACTTGCAGTCTGAGAGTGCTGTCGTTCCAATAGTTTAATCTCGTCACCCAATTTAATAATTTCCCCCCTTTTTTTCTCATTTTATATGCACTGAATGACATAATACTGCCTCTCATAAATGCCTTAAGCGCTTCCCAAACAGTCGCGTGAGTAGCTGAATTCAGATTAGTCTCAAGATATTCATCAATCTGTGCGTTCATAAAAGACACAAACTCTAGATCGTTCTACATAAGTCTTAAATCTCCATCTAAATTATACAGGTTGGGAAAACTCAGTTTTCCATGTCAATTTAAGTGGATTATGATCAGAGAGTGCAGGAGGTAAATAACAACAACATAGTATCTTGGAAATCATATTTTGTGGAGTCAAAAACACATCAATCAGACTATAACTAGCATGGACATTTGAGTAGAAGGAAAATTCCTTTCCATTAGGATTAAGGGCACGCCAAGTGTCACAAAGCCCCAACTCATTCATGCCCTTGTTCAGTACAGAGGCTGCTTTAGATGGTGTAAGTGTTTTCGGATGTGACCGGTCCATCTTCGGCGATAACACCAAGTTAAAGTCCCCACCTACCAAATAGTGACCCTCAATCGTGGCAAGTTTCTAGAATAGATTATTGAAAAAAACAGGATCGTCATTATTAGGACCATAAATATTTACTAGCATAACCCTGTTAGTGTTTAAAACGCAATCTATGAGCAAAAACCTCCCTTGCTTATCTTTTTCAACCGAGTTCAATTTAAACATGATGTTTTTGTTAACAAGCACAGCAGCACCCCTCACACTTGAAGTATAGGAAGAAAAAAATACATGGCCAATCCAGTCCTCTTAAGTTTCTTATGCTCCATATCAGTAAGAGTCTCTTGAATAAATGCGATCCCTGTGGATAACTTTTTCAAGTTATTATTTTCTTCCTCTTGACCGGAGAATAAATCCCTCTAACATTCCAAGAAACAAAATTTAATTCGTTAGCCATTTAAAGAAAAGAAAAACTGTTATGTTAGAATCGATCCAGTCAAAAACAGAAGCAAAGCACAACAGGTACCCACTATAATGTGATGTAACCAGCAGGTTTGTCCCAGATAGTGTCATAGATTTGTAAGAAAAAAGAGAGGTAGAAGTGGTAACCATTTAAAAAAAAACAAAAAGCCCAAAAATAAAATAAAAAACCTAAACATAAATAAAAAACTAATGAAAAAAATTAAAACGTCAAATGGGCTACTCTTTCTTAGAGTAGGTTTACCTCAACAGTTACATACATTATCTATAATATAATAACCTCAAGAACCATAGGGGAAAAAAGCTCTAAACCATAAGTGTCAAACTCCGGTCCTCGAGGGCCGCAGTCCTGCAGGTTTTGGAGGTTTCCCCCTTCCAACACTAGCTGATTCCAATCAACAGGATCATCGTTATCAGGCTTATGCAGAGGTTGCTGATGAGCTGATCATATATCAGCTGTGTTGGAGAAGGGAAACATCCAGAACCTGCAGTTTGACACCTATGCTCTAAACCAATCAACACAATACTTGTGTGCTTCTTTCTTCTTTGGATGTTAGCTATGTAGAACAAAAAAGTGAAATCCAAAATTTTAGCCACCAAGTAAAAAGGTTATTAAATCAAATTTGTGGTACAACACCAAATAAAAGGTAGGTTATTTGCTTCTCCTCGTCTATTAACCTTTACACACTCAGCCTAACATCATAGTGTTAACATTATAAACCAGATAACTAACACATATACACATACATGCACGCAAACACACGCACACACGTACTCAACGAGGAGGGGGATAAAAAAAGGACAAACGGGATGTTGATCACAAAAAACAACTAGAACAAAGCTGTCAGGAATACAATGTATTACCATTCAAATGCAAAAACTTTAATTACTCTCCCGTTTAAACGTTTACTAGGCTCATGCATGAAAGTGGAACATTTAATCGTCCTGAATGTTCAGATAGTCATGAACTTCGGCCCGAGAGTGGAACCACAAGATTCTGGTTGACACGTAGTTTAGCAGGATGAAACAAACTATAATCTGTGATACCTTTCTCCCGCAGGCGTTTTTTCACAGCCTGGAAGGCATCTCAACTTTTCCTTGTCTCGAGGCTGAAGTCAGGATGAATGTAGATTCTCCTATTCTCCCAAAACACCTCCTTCATCTTCCTGACTTGCTAGATCACCTTCTCCTGCTTTAAGTTGAGAACCTTCGCTATCAGGGGTCTGTTCTTCTTATCGACGGGCTTTCCAAGCCCTGTGACATCGCTCCACAACGATGGGGGGGTTGAAAGCAATGGGACTTAAAATATCCGGAATGACACGCACAGCCTTCAGCTTTCTCCGGTATGTTGTGAATAATGATGTTGTTTCTCCTGCTCCTATTTTCGAGATCAGTCATTTTGTCTCTTGTAAGACGCAATTCTTTTTCGGATTTCTCCAGCCGTTTGAGCACGATCACCAAGTTGTCCTCATTCGCCGACACTCGCCCCTCCATTGGTTCAACTTGGTCCGAGAAGTTGTCAGCGAAGTCTCAATCTTTGTCAGCGCGGATTGAATGCTACTTGTTTTAGTTTCAATCTGTTTCGATAAGTCCTCTTTGCAGTTAAGGATCGCTACCAGCACCGACTCCAACGTTAGAGGTCCTTCATTTCCAGCCGCCATTGTTGTCAAGCTCGAAGTGTTGTTGACAATATCTTTCGATGAACAATTCTTCTTGACTCTGAGATTGTAATGAGCCATAAAAAGGAAAATAAAACAATTTAGCTTCCCTCGGGTTTGAAGCCAATATAAGCAAAATTTAGTTGTAACTGTGAGGAAAACCACAGGAGCTCACGTCGACATGACCTTCCCTGGTAAAAGCGTCCCGGAACTCGCTGTTGGTACTTTTTGACGTTATTAGGAGTGGATTCACCCCTGCACTGCCTCTGCGGACTAAACGCACACCCAGTGACAAAAGTAGCCTTTATCATTAAACATTCTGTCCAAATGAATTCAAAGCAATCCATTATCTTTCACATTTGCAATGCCATAGTAACCTTGCTCTCGCAAGATGTATTTGTGAGTTCACAAATTCCCGAGAATCCATCTTGTACCGCTCCCATTGATTTCCACCGATACGAACCACTGGTGGTTCAGATCAATCACAGAGCGACATTGTATTTGAGGGCGGGATATGCAGCTATGACGAAAACAAGACGCGCCGAAGCCGTGGGAAGAAATAAACCAAACATGGCGACACCGGTAGACAAATGCGTAGACGCTGCAATTAATTCTGTTCTCGCTGAATTAGTCTCTTCTATCCACATATCAACATTGCAAAACCGACAACATAAACTCAACGCCATTTTATCAGCGTGTCACAACAGTCGCATCCCGGTGATGAAATTTTCATCTTTTGCCGTGATTGGTCGAAACAAAAGTTATGTAGACGTGCGGGGCGCCCCTTCCGTGCGCATAAAGCAGACTTGGTCGACTGAGACCAAGTTTTTGGGATAGTATTTGATAATTTTTGGATCAGAATTGACAAGCCAGATGTTTCATTTATCATTATGAACACATTTCATACATTACCGCGATCATAAAGTTATTGAATCCGCTAAGCTTACTAATTAGCTAAATTTAGGTGGCTACAGAAATTACACACATCCTTCGTTTGAGATAGACATACAGGTTGTGTACAAAGATAAACAGGAGTTATTTGATGTCAGTCAAGTACATAGAGTCCATCCGTGTATGTCCCGAATTATGCAATTATTACTGAAATTATATTGAAAGGATGTACAAAATGGTTTAAGTATTGTATTGTTTCATGTTATTGAAATAAGCATATAAGCTTCTCCAGATAAAATGGATCATTGAAAGTCCACAATATTGTTGTATTTGTCTTCTGTGTAATACTTGCAGCTATT
Source organism: Leptonotus elevatus (assembly GCF_054856555.1). Classification (NCBI taxonomy): domain Eukaryota; kingdom Metazoa; phylum Chordata; class Actinopteri; order Syngnathiformes; family Syngnathidae; genus Leptonotus; species Leptonotus elevatus. The sequence continues at coordinate 6,006 of NW_028233579.1, read as the reverse complement.
GTTGAAGTTATGGTTAAAGTTGTTTACTGGATCAATGTCATTTTCCAAGTCATGTGAACGGTGTTCAGTGTATTGAAAGGTATTTAGTTCCAGTTCATTATGTTCCACCAGTCTTTGTGTTAAATAACTAATCAAGGAATGTGATTTGTTTATTGTCATCTGGAGTGTAAGTCATTTGGAGTTACCTTGTTGGAGTCCTCACATGATTTGTTAACAATGAGTGCTTTCGGTGTGCTGGCGCGGGGGTGAATAATCAGTTTATCTTGTTGCAGGCAAGCAATGTCTCCTCTCTCTCTAACTGCTCTCAACTCAGGCATCATTCAGTTCCCTCCTCTTCCTTCTGACGGTCTCGGTATAATCCTCATTGATGTAAATCCTCGATCCTTTGAGAAGCTTGACTTGTAGTATCTTTGCTCGATCTTTAAACCTCAGTAGCTTTACAACTACAGGCCTTGGTCTTTCCCCTTCAAATTTTCCGGTGCGGTGAGCTCTTTCTATTTCCACTTCTTGTTGAGGTTCATCAGTTAAAACCTTCTTTATTCTTTCCTCTATTCCAGCCCAAGTTTCGCCGAGTGTCTCAGGGATCCCGTCAAACACCAAGTTGTTCCTTCTAGATTCCATTTTGTCTGTGATAACCAGCAGACTGTCACAGACTTTGAAAACATAATTTTGTAATGATTTGCAGTACTCATCTTGTCAGCTCACGTTCACTCTCTTGCCCGTGCCGTGCCGGCTTGTAGCTTGCTCGCTCCGGCTTGCTAGCTCTGTGGCACCGTTTCCGGTCCCCTCGCGCTCCATGTCACTCTTGTGCGGGTCAACTTCTCTCTCCCCTGCCTGTTCTCGTGCTGCTTCTGGTTGTTATCCAGCATCCAAGATCAAGATCAGAACTTGCTGGCAGTCGTCAGTAGAAAACCCAGACGAAGTTCCACGATGTGGCAGCGACACGTGAGTGTGGCAGCTTTTGAGTAACAGCTTGAGTAACAGCTATTTTAAGCCTTCTTTCGTTATTTTTGTTAACACAACCCATCCATGTTCTAAACTAATTTATCCCCAGCCATTTTCACTGAAGCATCCCTCTTCGCTTCCGACTGTTTTACTGGATTTTGGCAGATTTTTGCAAGGCCCACATAATTTTATGTTCTATTTCTTTATATATTAGTCTCTCCTTTCATCAGGAAATAAAAGTATATTTGTATCTGTTTCCGTTTTTCAGCAATTGACATTATTCACAAACCTGTTGAAAACACTGGGAAAAGGAGCTTGTTGCAACATGGCCCTGGCTGATCTCTTATACTCTGCTGCCACCTGCTGGCCGTTTTTTTGTAATAACTAGCACTGTTTTAAGCGACCTCTTCAGGTCAGAAGCTGCATCAAAGACTTCTGTATGCTATAGCGTAAAAAAACATCAAAAACGTATAAATACGTTTTGGGGAGTGAAGGACAAAGTATTAACAAACGGCCGAAGCTTTTCCGGTGAACCGACGATCGGTAACAGCCAGGAGTCGACAGTGTCCAGGATACGCCACAACGGAGTACATCCATGCGTTCAGGAACGAGAAGGGGACGAAGCTTGTTCCAGCGCTCGTTTTCGCTTCACCAGCTGGCCGCCGTCAACATCAGTATGAGTTGTTAACGTTTTTATATCCCGCCCCCGTAAAAAGAGGTTGCCGGTTGCCTTAAGGAATAATGACTACCGCCGCCGACGCATGCGCTGAAGGTCCGTAATAGTCGGTGCGGTGTGTATTTACGTAATTTTTCTATGCGACGTGCCGACGTCTAAGCCGACGCCACGGGGTAGGTATCGGTCACATTTGGCCGACGTCGGATTGGTGTATCTAGGCCTTTAGAATTTCTGTTTGTTTGAAAATGGAGTTTGTTGATGAATGAACATGCCATGTCCTCTTGGAAAACTGCAATATTGGACAATAGTATAGCCCCTGAAAAGTGGATGTGTCGATGTTATTTAGAAAACATATATCCTGACCACTTGTTCCATTCATGCTCTCTGTCCGCAGTCATTGCGCAGAGGCTCTTCTTTGTTTGCAGGCAAACATGGGTTCATTACCCTCAGGGATCTTTTCCGCTGGGCAGATCGCTACAGACTGGAAGAGCAGACTGAAGTCTCTCATGACTGGCTTCAGCATTTGGCTGATGACGGTAAGGCTTGTCGAAATGTCTTTGTAGTCTTCATCTGTTGCCTATGTTTCCACTTCTTTTCTCTTGTTCAGGGTATATGTTGCTGGCAGGGCGTGTTAGAAAGCCTGAGGAGGAGGCCACAGTCCTGTCTATCCTGGAGAAGCATTTTAAAAGAATCGTGGACCCAGAAAACTTGTTCTCTCAGAAACAAGTCAACAGCCAGTTTAGTGAGTAATTCCAATAAAGGCACAAAAGGTTAGCAATATTTGGCTTTCAGGTGAAATTTATGGAAAATGTAAAAAGCTGATGCTACAGTGATTTATCATGAAAGTAGGACATTTAAGAAGAAGGATGCACTGGTGTTTTCCTCATCTCAAACAATTCATTGAAACAAAAGTTAACAACAATAGTAGGTACACCACAAAAATTGCAAGGTCTCAATAACTCGTCATGTGCCCTTAAACATCAATCACAGCTTGACAACGACATCTCATGCTGTTCACAAGTTGACTTCTTGTCTGCTGAGACATGGCATCCCACTCTTCTTGAAGGGCAGCCCTCAGATCACTGAGGTTCGGGGGTGCAGAGTTTCCAGCCTCTACAGGTTTTCAATAGGATTCAGGTTTGGAGAAAGTGCAGGCCATTCCATTTGAGGTACACCAGTCTCCACACCGGGTGGGGCATTGTTTTTTGTGAATTTTGCCGTTAAGATCCTGGTTATAGAACAGGAACTTGTGCAAAAAGTACTGAAACATTTCACAGTTGGACATGTGCATTCAAAAGCTTAGAGAAGGTCACATTAAGGTCACTTGTAAAGGTTTGAATGCATTTTAGGCTCGTCCTGAAATTTCACCTGAAAGACAAATATCCCTAACTTTTTGTGAGTTGTGTATATTAACAATAATGGCCAAAACTACTTCCTTGCTTATATATCTATGCATGTTGAAAGCAATAATCCTGCTGCATGCAGGCTACATTCTTAGTCACATATCCATCCTCTGATTGACAGATCCCATTGTTGGAGTTCCAGAGGATTTTCACCATGTGGTATGGACACGCAGCATGAGGAGGCTAGCTGTGCTAGTTGGAAGAGCACTGCGATTTGGCGAGTCTGTGCTGCTCGTTGGGGACACTGGGTAAGGTATCACAATCTGCAAGATAAATCCTCCTGGACCTTTTGTGTTTTTACAAATATTCAGACTAGGGTATGCATCTCTCCAACAAAAGACGATTCAGTACCTATTTCAGTACATGGGGTGCAATACGATTCAATGACAGTTATTTGTGAGATTACGATTCTGTTTAATATGGTATGGCTTGGTTCGAGAGGGTATGATGAAATAAGTTTCGTATTGTCATTTTACATACGTTTGAATCAGATCAGCCAACTGTTACGGATTGTCCGTATTTTGCTACGGAAATTTACGAACACTGCCCCGTTCCCCCTGTAACACGAATATTATGGAAATTTTAAAAAGCTGTTAGCGCCGGTCACGTAATACGTCACTGCTCTTTAAATTCCCAAGGCTGGGGTCCTCTGAACTGTCTGTCAATGCGCTACCGACAAGCAGCATTGACAGTTTGTTCATATGTAATCCGTGCGTGCTGTCGAGTCGCGCCGGGAATAAGTAGAAGCCAACGTGGAAGGGAAGGCAAAGACGTTGGACATTACACTACTTTACAAGGTACACAACAACGGTATGCATTTGTTAACGAGATGGACTAGGGCTGCTCGATTATGGGGAAAAATAATAATCACGATTATTTTGGCACTAATTGAAATCACGATTATTCAAACGATTATTTATTTTTTGGTACAAAAAAAAGAAAATGTTTAAACGTAAAAAAATAGACAAATAAAATTATTTGAAACACTATAATCATGCAAGTTCCTTTCGGATGAAACAAAATTTATTAAATTAGTTATTTTAAAATAAAATAAGGTGAAAATTTATAAATGTAAACAACAACAAAATTAATATTGATAAGTCTTTTTATTTTTTTATTTTTTACGATTATGCTGATTTCAAAAGACAGAGCCAAGATTCAAAACTTTGGGTCACTGGACGACCCGCTCTACCAACTGAGCCACAGCCGCACACTCACACAGCCATTTACAAGCCCCAATTCTACTTAATTTGGGAAGTTGTGTAAATGGGACAATGCTTTAAATATTATTTTCAACCTATACTCAACTGAATACACCACAAAGACAAGATATTTAATGTTTAAGCTTTTGAGCTTTTTTTTCTTTTCCATATATTCTCTCATTTTGAATTTTATACCAGCAACACCTTCCAAAAAGCTGGTACAGGGAAAATTGAGGAATGCTCAATAAAACACCTGTTTTGAACATTTAACAGGTGAACAGGTTAGTTGGAAACAGGCCAGTGTCATTACTGGGTATAAAGGGGCCATCCCCGAAAGGCTAACTTCAAAGGTGATGTAACACAGTAGTAAACCCCCCTGTCCCTGCTTTTTGGAATGTGTTGCAGGCATCATATTCAAAATGAGTGATTATTGCACCCCCCCCCCCCCCCCAAAAAAAGTTCATGAGTATGAGTATTAAATATATTGTTTGCAGCGGTCACTGCACAGGCACTAATTAGATCCAGAATATAGGTACCTAAGTTCCATGACTGCTGTGGCCTGCTGAAATATGACATGACTACCAAACAAACCTACACACCAATGTGTAAATGGTTATCAATCATGTTTAGCTATTTTTTTAATCAGTAATATGTTGGGCTTCCTAGTAGCACCTATCACTTAACTTTTTTACTTTATTGGGAGCCATTCTGAGGAACAAATTGCAACAAAAAATAAAGATATGATACAGTACCCATACATGAAATACTTATACGTCATGCCTGGAGCAAACAATGTTGACACTTTCCGTGCGAATGCTGTGACTTTTTGCAAACTGAAGCATAATTCCTGAAGCGAATTTTGATGAAAAATCTTGTTCCTAAACTGATATGTTTCCTGTATTGGGGCCATTCGTGAGCTGAGGTTTCACTGTGTTTTTACAAGTCATGCTAATTTCTCCTTCTATCTCCACCGCTCCTGCCCCACAACTTTCTCAGGTGTGGAAAGACAACAATCTGCCAGCTGTATGCTGCTGTGACTCGGAAGAAGCTTTTCTATGTCAACTGCCACCTACACATGGAAACATCTGACTTTCTGGGAGGGTTGCGACCTGTCAGACATTCCCCTCAGGTACTCATGCAGTTTTTTACGCTTTTAGAAACTACTTTTTCTTCACCCTGTAGGTTATTCGGCTTGCTGTTGTATTTTCAAACCAAACAAATCCCACATATTGAATTATTGTACAGTAATGCAAATTGTAGGTTTGAGGTATATTCTATTGCATCGATTTTTTGTGCATTTTGGAACTCAAATTTGTTCTTCCTATTTAAATGTGGTGTAATTCCACTGTCGACCACTAGATAATAGCACACTAGTTTGACTGTAATTTCAATTGGAAAATCAACTTGCAAAAGGTTCCCTTTATTGCTGATAAATGGACTGAAGTGTGGAGCATAAGTTTGTACCAATTTTTTTTTCTTTTTATTACTTAATTTTATTTTAACCAAAAATTGCTTTTGTAGTGTAGAAAATGTTCATTGAATTCAGAACATTTATAGATAAATTTTGAAGGAACCTTGTGGAGCTTTTTTGCTTGCGACTGCCACCTTTGGCCTAAAGTGTAACTGCAGCCTCTGTGTTAAAGTGATACTTGACTCATTGAGCAACTTTCAGCAGTAAAAAGTTAACATTTTGTCTAGAATTAATTTGATAATGTCATTATTTTTCATGTACAAAAAATATTTAAAAACACATTTTTCCACTTCCACTGAAGATGACATC
>NW_028233578.1:0-41778 GCF_054856555.1 Leptonotus elevatus | reverse complement strand
AAACGCGTTTTCAGCCCCTAATTGTACACTTCAGGTGAAAATGTCAAAATCTTCAAAATGAGCAAAAGCACAATGAAATTAATGCTTGAATCATCTTTATTTTGCTAAAATACACTAATGACAGCAAAAAGTTTGAGTCTACAACATTTAGTTAAGGTGTGAGAGCCAAAATGAACTTTTTATGGCTTTAAATGCATTTTCAGCCTGATTGTACACTTCAGGTGAAAATGTCAAAATCTTCAAAATGAGCAAAAGCACAATGAAATTAATGCTTGAATCATCTTCATTTTGCTAAAATACACTAATGACAGCAAAAAGTTTGAGTCTACAACATTTAGTTAAGGTGTGAGAGCCAAAATGAACTTTTTATGGCTTTAAATGCATTTTCAGCCTGATTGTACACTTCAGGTGAAAATGTCAAAATCTTCAAAATGAGCAAAAGCACAATGAAATTAATGCTTGAATCATCTTCATTTTGCTAACATACACTAATGACAGCAAAAAGTTTGAGTCTACAACATTTAGTTAAGGTGTGAGAGCCAAAATGAACTTTTTATTGCTTTAAACGCGTTTTCAGCCCCTAATTGTACACTTCAGGTGAAAATGTCAAAATCTTCAAAATGAGCAAAAGCACAATGAAATTAATGCTTGAATCATCTTCATTTTGCTAAAATACACTAATGACAGCAAAAAGTTTGAGTCTACAACATTTAGTTAAGGTGTGAGAGCCAAAATGAACTTTTTATGGCTTTAAATGCATTTTCAGCCTGATTGTACACTTCAGGTGAAAATGTCAAAATCTTCAAAATGAGCAAAAGCACAATGAAATTAATGCTTGAATCATCTACATTTTGCTAACATACACTAATGACAGCAAAAAGTTTGAGTCTACAACATTTAGTTAAGGTGTGAGAGCCAAAATGAACTTTTTATTGCTTTAAACGCGTTTTCAGCCCCTAATTGTACACTTCAGGTGAAAATGTCAAAATCTTCAAAATGAGCAAAAGCACAATGAAATTAATGCTTGAATCATCTTCATTTTGCTAAAATACACTAATGACAGCAAAAAGTTTGAGTCTACAACATTTAGTTAAGGTGTGAGAGCCAAAATGAACTTTTTATGGCTTTAAATGCATTTTCAGCCTGATTGTACACTTCAGGTGAAAATGTCAAAATCTTCAAAATGAGCAAAAGCACAATAAAATTAATGCTTGAATCATCTTCATTTTGCTAAAATATACTAATGACAGCAAAAAGTTTGAGTCTACAACATTTAGTAAAGGTGTGAGAGCCAAAATGAACTTTTTATGGCTTTAAATGCATTTTCAGCCCGATTGTACACTTCAGGTGAAAATGTCAAAATCTTCAAAATGAGCAAAAGCACAATAAAATTAATGCTTGAATCATCTTCATTTTGCTAAAATATACTAATGACAGCAAAAAGTTTGAGTCTACAACATTTAGTTAAGGTGTGAGAGCCAAAATGAACTTTTTATTGCTTTAAACGCGTTTTCAGCCCCTAATTGTACACTTCAGGTGAAAATGTCAAAATCTTCAAAATGAGCAAAAGCACAATGAAATTAATGCTTGAATCATCTTCATTTTGCTAAAATACACTAATGACAGCAAAAAGTTTGAGTCTACAACATTTAGTTAAGGTGTGAGAGCCAAAATGAACTTTTTATGGCTTTAAATGCATTTTCAGCCTGATTGTACACTTCAGGTGAAAATGTCAAAATCTTCAAAATGAGCAAAAGCACAATGAAATTAATGCTTGAATCATCTTCATTTTGCTAACATACACTAATGACAGCAAAAAGTTTGAGTCTACAACATTTAGTTAAGGTGTGAGAGCCAAAATGAACTTTTTATGGCTTTAAATGCATTTTCAGCCCGATTGTACACTTCAGGTGAAAATGTCAAAATCTTCAAAATGAGCAAAAGCACAATAAAATTAATGCTTGAATCATCTTCATTTTGCTAAAATATACTAATGACAGCAAAAAGTTTGAGTCTACAACATTTAGTTAAGGTGTGAGAGCCAAAATGAACTTTTTATGGCTTTAAACGCGTTTTCAGCCCCTAATTGTACACTTCAGGTGAAAATGTCAAAATCTTCAAAATGAGCAAATGCACAATGAAATTAATGCTTGAATCATCTTCATTTTGCTAAAATACACTAATGACAGCAAAAAGTTTGAGTCTACAACATTTAGTTAAGGTGTGAGAGCCAAAATGAACTTTTTATGGCTTTAAATGCATTTTCAGCCTGATTGTACACTTCAGGTGAAAATGTCAAAATCTTCAAAATGAGCAAAAGCACAATGAAATTAATGCTTGAATCATCTTCATTTTGCTAAAATACACTAATGACAGCAAAAAGTTTGAGTCTACAACATTTAGTTAAGGTGTGAGAGCCAAAATGAACTTTTTATGGCTTTAAATGCATTTTCAGCCTGATTGTACACTTCAGGTGAAAATGTCAAAATCTTCAAAATGAGCAAAAGCACAATGAAATTAATGCTTGAATCATCTTCATTTTGCTAACATACACTAATGACAGCAAAAAGTTTGAGTCTACAACATTTAGTTAAGGTGTGAGAGCCAAAATGAACTTTTTATGGCTTTAAATGCATTTTCAGCCCGATTGTACACTTCAGGTGAAAATGTCAAAATCTTCAAAATGAGCAAAAGCACAATAAAATTAATGCTTGAATCATCTTCATTTTGCTAAAATATACTAATGACAGCAAAAAGTTTGAGTCTACAACATTTAGTTAAGGTGTGAGAGCCAAAATGAACTTTTTATGGCTTTAAACGCGTTTTCAGCCCCTAATTGTACACTTCAGGTGAAAATGTCAAAATCTTCAAAATGAGCAAATGCACAATGAAATTAATGCTTGAATCATCTTCATTTTGCTAAAATACACTAATGACAGCAAAAAGTTTGAGTCTACAACATTTAGTTAAGGTGTGAGAGCCAAAATGAACTTTTTATGGCTTTAAATGCATTTTCAGCCTGATTGTACACTTCAGGTGAAAATGTCAAAATCTTCAAAATGAGCAAAAGCACAATGAAATTAATGCTTGAATCATCTTCATTTTGCTAAAATACACTAATGACAGCAAAAAGTTTGAGTCTACAACATTTAGTTAAGGTGTGAGAGCCAAAATGAACTTTTTATTGCTTTAAACGCGTTTTCAGCCCCTAATTGTACACTTCAGGTGAAAATGTCAAAATCTTCAAAATGAGCAAAAGCACAATGAAATTAATGCTTGAATCATCTTCATTTTGCTAAAATACACTAATGACAGCGAAAAGTTTGAGTCTACAACATTTAGTTAAGGTGTGAGAGCCAAAATGAACTTTTTATGGCTTTAAATGCATTTTCAGCCTGATTGTACACTTCAGGTGAAAATGTCAAAATCTTCAAAATGAGCAAAAGCACAATAAAATTAATGCTTGAATCATCTTCATTTTGCTAAAATATACTAATGACAGCAAAAAGTTTGAGTCTACAACATTTAGTTAAGGTGTGAGAGCCAAAATGAACTTTTTATTGCTTTAAACGCGTTTTCAGCCCCTAATTGTACACTTCAGGTGAAAATGTCAAAATCTTCAAAATGAGCAAAAGCACAATGAAATTAATGCTTGAATCATCTTCATTTTGCTAAAATACACTAATGACAGCAAAAAGTTTGAGTCTACAACATTTAGTTAAGGTGTGAGAGCCAAAATGAACTTTTTATGGCTTTAAATGCATTTTCAGCCTGATTGTACACTTCAGGTGAAAATGTCAAAATCTTCAAAATGAGCAAAAGCACAATGAAATTAATGCTTGAATCATCTACATTTTGCTAACATACACTAATGACAGCAAAAAGTTTGAGTCTACAACATTTAGTTAAGGTGTGAGAGCCAAAATGAACTTTTTATTGCTTTAAACGCGTTTTCAGCCCCTAATTGCACACTTCAGGTGAAAATGTCAAAATCTTCAAAATGAGCAAAAGCACAATGAAATTAATACTTGAATCATCTTCATTTTGCTAACATACACTAATGACAGCAAAAAGTTTGAGTCTACAACATTTAGTTAAGGTGTGAGAGCCAAAATGAACTTTTTATTGCTTTAAACGCGTTTTCAGCCCCTAATTGTACACTTCAGGTGAAAATGTCAAAATCTTCAAAATGAGCAAAAGCACAATGAAATTAATGCTTGAATCATCTTTATTTTGCTAAAATACACTAATGACAGCAAAAAGTTTGAGTCTACAACATTTAGTTAAGGTGTGAGAGCCAAAATGAACTTTTTATGGCTTTAAATGCATTTTCAGCCTGATTGTACACTTCAGGTGAAAATGTCAAAATCTTCAAAATGAGCAAAAGCACAATGAAATTAATGCTTGAATCATCTTCATTTTGCTAAAATACACTAATGACAGCAAAAAGTTTGAGTCTACAACATTTAGTTAAGGTGTGAGAGCCAAAATGAACTTTTTATGGCTTTAAATGCATTTTCAGCCTGATTGTACACTTCAGGTGAAAATGTCAAAATCTTCAAAATGAGCAAAAGCACAATGAAATTAATGCTTGAATCATCTTCATTTTGCTAACATACACTAATGACAGCAAAAAGTTTGAGTCTACAACATTTAGTTAAGGTGTGAGAGCCAAAATGAACTTTTTATTGCTTTAAACGCGTTTTCAGCCCCTAATTGTACACTTCAGGTGAAAATGTCAAAATCTTCAAAATGAGCAAAAGCACAATGAAATTAATGCTTGAATCATCTTCATTTTGCTAAAATACACTAATGACAGCAAAAAGTTTGAGTCTACAACATTTAGTTAAGGTGTGAGAGCCAAAATGAACTTTTTATGGCTTTAAATGCATTTTCAGCCTGATTGTACACTTCAGGTGAAAATGTCAAAATCTTCAAAATGAGCAAAAGCACAATGAAATTAATGCTTGAATCATCTACATTTTGCTAACATACACTAATGACAGCAAAAAGTTTGAGTCTACAACATTTAGTTAAGGTGTGAGAGCCAAAATGAACTTTTTATTGCTTTAAACGCGTTTTCAGCCCCTAATTGTACACTTCAGGTGAAAATGTCAAAATCTTCAAAATGAGCAAAAGCACAATGAAATTAATGCTTGAATCATCTTCATTTTGCTAAAATACACTAATGACAGCAAAAAGTTTGAGTCTACAACATTTAGTTAAGGTGTGAGAGCCAAAATGAACTTTTTATGGCTTTAAATGCATTTTCAGCCTGATTGTACACTTCAGGTGAAAATGTCAAAATCTTCAAAATGAGCAAAAGCACAATAAAATTAATGCTTGAATCATCTTCATTTTGCTAAAATATACTAATGACAGCAAAAAGTTTGAGTCTACAACATTTAGTAAAGGTGTGAGAGCCAAAATGAACTTTTTATGGCTTTAAATGCATTTTCAGCCCGATTGTACACTTCAGGTGAAAATGTCAAAATCTTCAAAATGAGCAAAAGCACAATAAAATTAATGCTTGAATCATCTTCATTTTGCTAAAATATACTAATGACAGCAAAAAGTTTGAGTCTACAACATTTAGTTAAGGTGTGAGAGCCAAAATGAACTTTTTATTGCTTTAAACGCGTTTTCAGCCCCTAATTGTACACTTCAGGTGAAAATGTCAAAATCTTCAAAATGAGCAAAAGCACAATGAAATTAATGCTTGAATCATCTTCATTTTGCTAAAATACACTAATGACAGCAAAAAGTTTGAGTCTACAACATTTAGTTAAGGTGTGAGAGCCAAAATGAACTTTTTATGGCTTTAAATGCATTTTCAGCCTGATTGTACACTTCAGGTGAAAATGTCAAAATCTTCAAAATGAGCAAAAGCACAATGAAATTAATGCTTGAATCATCTTCATTTTGCTAACATACACTAATGACAGCAAAAAGTTTGAGTCTACAACATTTAGTTAAGGTGTGAGAGCCAAAATGAACTTTTTATGGCTTTAAATGCATTTTCAGCCCGATTGTACACTTCAGGTGAAAATGTCAAAATCTTCAAAATGAGCAAAAGCACAATAAAATTAATGCTTGAATCATCTTCATTTTGCTAAAATATACTAATGACAGCAAAAAGTTTGAGTCTACAACATTTAGTTAAGGTGTGAGAGCCAAAATGAACTTTTTATGGCTTTAAACGCGTTTTCAGCCCCTAATTGTACACTTCAGGTGAAAATGTCAAAATCTTCAAAATGAGCAAATGCACAATGAAATTAATGCTTGAATCATCTTCATTTTGCTAAAATACACTAATGACAGCAAAAAGTTTGAGTCTACAACATTTAGTTAAGGTGTGAGAGCCAAAATGAACTTTTTATGGCTTTAAATGCATTTTCAGCCTGATTGTACACTTCAGGTGAAAATGTCAAAATCTTCAAAATGAGCAAAAGCACAATGAAATTAATGCTTGAATCATCTTCATTTTGCTAAAATACACTAATGACAGCAAAAAGTTTGAGTCTACAACATTTAGTTAAGGTGTGAGAGCCAAAATGAACTTTTTATTGCTTTAAACGCGTTTTCAGCCCCTAATTGTACACTTCAGGTGAAAATGTCAAAATCTTCAAAATGAGCAAAAGCACAATGAAATTAATGCTTGAATCATCTTCATTTTGCTAACATACACTAATGACAGCAAAAAGTTTGAGTCTACAACATTTAGTTAAGGTGTGAGAGCCAAAATGAACTTTTTATTGCTTTAAACGCGTTTTCAGCCCCTAATTGTACACTTCAGGTGAAAATGTCAAAATCTTCAAAATGAGCAAAAGCACAATGAAATTAATGCTTGAATCATCTTCATTTTGCTAAAATACACTAATGACAGCAAAAAGTTTGAGTCTACAACATTTAGTTAAGGTGTGAGAGCCAAAATGAACTTTTTATGGCTTTAAATGCATTTTCAGCCTGATTGTACACTTCAGGTGAAAATGTCAAAATCTTCAAAATGAGCAAAAGCACAATGAAATTAATGCTTGAATCATCTACATTTTGCTAACATACACTAATGACAGCAAAAAGTTTGAGTCTACAACATTTAGTTAAGGTGTGAGAGCCAAAATGAACTTTTTATTGCTTTAAACGCGTTTTCAGCCCCTAATTGTACACTTCAGGTGAAAATGTCAAAATCTTCAAAATGAGCAAAAGCACAATGAAATTAATGCTTGAATCATCTTCATTTTGCTAAAATACACTAATGACAGCAAAAAGTTTGAGTCTACAACATTTAGTTAAGGTGTGAGAGCCAAAATGAACTTTTTATGGCTTTAAATGCATTTTCAGCCTGATTGTACACTTCAGGTGAAAATGTCAAAATCTTCAAAATGAGCAAAAGCACAATAAAATTAATGCTTGAATCATCTTCATTTTGCTAAAATATACTAATGACAGCAAAAAGTTTGAGTCTACAACATTTAGTAAAGGTGTGAGAGCCAAAATGAACTTTTTATGGCTTTAAATGCATTTTCAGCCCGATTGTACACTTCAGGTGAAAATGTCAAAATCTTCAAAATGAGCAAAAGCACAATAAAATTAATGCTTGAATCATCTTCATTTTGCTAAAATATACTAATGACAGCAAAAAGTTTGAGTCTACAACATTTAGTTAAGGTGTGAGAGCCAAAATGAACTTTTTATTGCTTTAAACGCGTTTTCAGCCCCTAATTGTACACTTCAGGTGAAAATGTCAAAATCTTCAAAATGAGCAAAAGCACAATGAAATTAATGCTTGAATCATCTTCATTTTGCTAAAATACACTAATGACAGCAAAAAGTTTGAGTCTACAACATTTAGTTAAGGTGTGAGAGCCAAAATGAACTTTTTATGGCTTTAAATGCATTTTCAGCCTGATTGTACACTTCAGGTGAAAATGTCAAAATCTTCAAAATGAGCAAAAGCACAATGAAATTAATGCTTGAATCATCTTCATTTTGCTAACATACACTAATGACAGCAAAAAGTTTGAGTCTACAACATTTAGTTAAGGTGTGAGAGCCAAAATGAACTTTTTATGGCTTTAAATGCATTTTCAGCCCGATTGTACACTTCAGGTGAAAATGTCAAAATCTTCAAAATGAGCAAAAGCACAATAAAATTAATGCTTGAATCATCTTCATTTTGCTAAAATATACTAATGACAGCAAAAAGTTTGAGTCTACAACATTTAGTTAAGGTGTGAGAGCCAAAATGAACTTTTTATGGCTTTAAACGCGTTTTCAGCCCCTAATTGTACACTTCAGGTGAAAATGTCAAAATCTTCAAAATGAGCAAATGCACAATGAAATTAATGCTTGAATCATCTTCATTTTGCTAAAATACACTAATGACAGCAAAAAGTTTGAGTCTACAACATTTAGTTAAGGTGTGAGAGCCAAAATGAACTTTTTATGGCTTTAAATGCATTTTCAGCCTGATTGTACACTTCAGGTGAAAATGTCAAAATCTTCAAAATGAGCAAAAGCACAATGAAATTAATGCTTGAATCATCTTCATTTTGCTAAAATACACTAATGACAGCAAAAAGTTTGAGTCTACAACATTTAGTTAAGGTGTGAGAGCCAAAATGAACTTTTTATTGCTTTAAACGCGTTTTCAGCCCCTAATTGTACACTTCAGGTGAAAATGTCAAAATCTTCAAAATGAGCAAAAGCACAATGAAATTAATGCTTGAATCATCTTCATTTTGCTAAAATACACTAATGACAGCGAAAAGTTTGAGTCTACAACATTTAGTTAAGGTGTGAGAGCCAAAATGAACTTTTTATGGCTTTAAATGCATTTTCAGCCTGATTGTACACTTCAGGTGAAAATGTCAAAATCTTCAAAATGAGCAAAAGCACAATAAAATTAATGCTTGAATCATCTTCATTTTGCTAAAATATACTAATGACAGCAAAAAGTTTGAGTCTACAACATTTAGTTAAGGTGTGAGAGCCAAAATGAACTTTTTATTGCTTTAAACGCGTTTTCAGCCCCTAATTGTACACTTCAGGTGAAAATGTCAAAATCTTCAAAATGAGCAAAAGCACAATGAAATTAATGCTTGAATCATCTTCATTTTGCTAAAATACACTAATGACAGCAAAAAGTTTGAGTCTACAACATTTAGTTAAGGTGTGAGAGCCAAAATGAACTTTTTATGGCTTTAAATGCATTTTCAGCCTGATTGTACACTTCAGGTGAAAATGTCAAAATCTTCAAAATGAGCAAAAGCACAATGAAATTAATGCTTGAATCATCTACATTTTGCTAACATACACTAATGACAGCAAAAAGTTTGAGTCTACAACATTTAGTTAAGGTGTGAGAGCCAAAATGAACTTTTTATTGCTTTAAACGCGTTTTCAGCCCCTAATTGTACACTTCAGGTGAAAATGTCAAAATCTTCAAAATGAGCAAAAGCACAATGAAATTAATGCTTGAATCATCTTCATTTTGCTAAAATACACTAATGACAGCAAAAAGTTTGAGTCTACAACATTTAGTTAAGGTGTGAGAGCCAAAATGAACTTTTTATTGCTTTAAACGCGTTTTCAGCCCCTAATTGTACACTTCAGGTGAAAATGTCAAAATCTTCAAAATGAGCAAAAGCACAATGAAATTAATGCTTGAATCATCTTCATTTTGCTAAAATACACTAATGACAGCAAAAAGTTTGAGTCTACAACATTTAGTTAAGGTGTGAGAGCCAAAATGAACTTTTTATGGCTTTAAATGCATTTTCAGCCTGATTGTACACTTCAGGTGAAAATGTCAAAATCTTCAAAATGAGCAAAAGCACAATGAAATTAATGCTTGAATCATCTTCATTTTGCTAAAATACACTAATGACAGCAAAAAGTTTGAGTCTACAACATTTAGTTAAGGTGTGAGAGCCAAAATGAACTTTTTATGGCTTTAAATGCATTTTCAGCCTGATTGTACACTTCAGGTGAAAATGTCAAAATCTTCAAAATGAGCAAAAGCACAATAAAATTAATGCTTGAATCATCTTCATTTTGCTAAAATATACTAATGACAGCAAAAAGTTTGAGTCTACAACATTTAGTTAAGGTGTGAGAGCCAAAATGAACTTTTTATTGCTTTAAACGCGTTTTCAGCCCCTAATTGTACACTTCAGGTGAAAATGTCAAAATCTTCAAAATGAGCAAAAGCACAATGAAATTAATGCTTGAATCATCTTCATTTTGCTAAAATACACTAATGACAGCAAAAAGTTTGAGTCTACAACATTTAGTTAAGGTGTGAGAGCCAAAATGAACTTTTTATGGCTTTAAATGCATTTTCAGCCTGATTGTACACTTCAGGTGAAAATGTCAAAATCTTCAAAATGAGCAAAAGCACAATGAAATTAATGCTTGAATCATCTACATTTTGCTAACATACACTAATGACAGCAAAAAGTTTGAGTCTACAACATTTAGTTAAGGTGTGAGAGCCAAAATGAACTTTTTATTGCTTTAAACGCGTTTTCAGCCCCTAATTGTACACTTCAGGTGAAAATGTCAAAATCTTCAAAATGAGCAAAAGCACAATGAAATTAATGCTTGAATCATCTTCATTTTGCTAAAATACACTAATGACAGCAAAAAGTTTGAGTCTACAACATTTAGTTAAGGTGTGAGAGCCAAAATCAACTTTTTATGGCTTTAAATGCATTTTCAGCCCGATTGTACACTTCAGGTGAAAATGTCAAAATCTTCAAAATGAGCAAAAGCACAATAAAATTAATGCTTGAATCATCTTCATTTTGCTAAAATATACTAATGACAGCAAAAAGTTTGAGTCTACAACATTTAGTTAAGGTGTGAGAGCCAAAATGAACTTTTTATTGCTTTAAACGCGTTTTCAGCCCCTAATTGTACACTTCAGGTGAAAATGTCAAAATCTTCAAAATGAGCAAAAGCACAATGAAATTAATGCTTGAATCATCTTCATTTTGCTAACATACACTAATGACAGCAAAAAGTTTGAGTCTACAACATTTAGTTAAGGTGTGAGAGCCAAAATGAACTTTTTATGGCTTTAAATGCATTTTCAGCCCGATTGTACACTTCAGGTGAAAATGTCAAAATCTTCAAAATGAGCAAAAGCACAATGAAATTAATGCTTGAATCATCTTCATTTTGCTAACATACACTAATGACAGCAAAAAGTTTGAGTCTACAACATTTAGTTAAGGTGTGAGAGCCAAAATGAACTTTTTATGGCTTTAAATGCATTTTCAGCCTGATTGTACACTTCAGGTGAAAATGTCAAAATCTTCAAAATGAGCAAAAGCACAATGAAATTAATGCTTGAATCATCTTCATTTTGCTAAAATACACTAATGACAGCAAAAAGTTTGAGTCTACAACATTTAGTTAAGGTGTGAGAGCCAAAATGAACTTTTTATGGCTTTAAATGCATTTTCAGCCTGATTGTACACTTCAGGTGAAAATGTCAAAATCTTCAAAATGAGCAAAAGCACAATGAAATTAATGCTTGAATCATCTTCATTTTGCTAACATACACTAATGACAGCAAAAAGTTTGAGTCTACAACATTTAGTTAAGGTGTGAGAGCCAAAATGAACTTTTTATGGCTTTAAATGCATTTTCAGCCCGATTGTACACTTCAGGTGAAAATGTCAAAATCTTCAAAATGAGCAAAAGCACAATAAAATTAATGCTTGAATCATCTTCATTTTGCTAAAATATACTAATGACAGCAAAAAGTTTGAGTCTACAACATTTAGTTAAGGTGTGAGAGCCAAAATGAACTTTTTATTGCTTTAAACGCGTTTTCAGCCCCTAATTGTACACTTCAGGTGAAAATGTCAAAATCTTCAAAATGAGCAAATGCACAATGAAATTAATGCTTGAATCATCTTCATTTTGCTAAAATACACTAATGACAGCAAAAAGTTTGAGTCTACAACATTTAGTTAAGGTGTGAGAGCCAAAATGAACTTTTTATGGCTTTAAATGCATTTTCAGCCTGATTGTACACTTCAGGTGAAAATGTCAAAATCTTCAAAATGAGCAAAAGCACAATGAAATTAATGCTTGAATCATCTTCATTTTGCTAAAATACACTAATGACAGCAAAAAGTTTGAGTCTACAACATTTAGTTAAGGTGTGAGAGCCAAAATGAACTTTTTATGGCTTTAAATGCATTTTCAGCCTGATTGTACACTTCAGGTGAAAATGTCAAAATCTTCAAAATGAGCAAAAGCACAATGAAATTAATGCTTGAATCATCTTCATTTTGCTAACATACACTAATGACAGCAAAAAGTTTGAGTCTACAACATTTAGTTAAGGTGTGAGAGCCAAAATGAACTTTTTATGGCTTTAAATGCATTTTCAGCCCGATTGTACACTTCAGGTGAAAATGTCAAAATCTTCAAAATGAGCAAAAGCACAATGAAATTAATGCTTGAATCATCTTCATTTTGCTAAAATACACTAATGACAGCAAAAAGTTTGAGTCTACAACATTTAGTTAAGGTGTGAGAGCCAAAATGAACTTTTTATGGCTTTAAATGCATTTTCAGCCCGATTGTACACTTCAGGTGAAAATGTCAAAATCTTCAAAATGAGCAAAAGCACAATAAAATTAATGCTTGAATCATCTTCATTTTGCTAAAATATACTAATGACAGCAAAAAGTTTGAGTCTACAACATTTAGTTAAGGTGTGAGAGCCAAAATGAACTTTTTATTGCTTTAAACGCGTTTTCAGCCCCTAATTGTACACTTCAGGTGAAAATGTCAAAATCTTCAAAATGAGCAAAAGCACAATGAAATTAATACTTAAATCATCTTCATTTTGCTAAAATACACTAATGACAGCAAAAAGTTTGAGTCTACAACATTTAGTTAAGGTGTGAGAGCCAAAATGAACTTTTTATGGCTTTAAATGCATTTTCAGCCTGATTGTACACTTCAGGTGAAAATGTCAAAATCTTCAAAATGAGCAAAAGCACAATGAAATTAATGCTTGAATCATCTTCATTTTGCTAACATACACTAATGACAGCAAAAAGTTTGAGTCTACAACATTTAGTTAAGGTGTGAGAGCCAAAATGAACTTTTTATGGCTTTAAATGCATTTTCAGCCCGATTGTACACTTCAGGTGAAAATGTCAAAATCTTCAAAATGAGCAAAAGCACAATGAAATTAATGCTTGAATCATCTTCATTTTGCTAAAATACACTAATGACAGCAAAAAGTTTGAGTCTACAACATTTAGTTAAGGTGTGAGAGCCAAAATGAACTTTTTATGGCTTTAAATGCATTTTCAGCCCGATTGTACACTTCAGGTGAAAATGTCAAAATCTTCAAAATGAGCAAAAGCACAATAAAATTAATGCTTGAATCATCTTCATTTTGCTAAAATATACTAATGACAGCAAAAAGTTTGAGTCTACAACATTTAGTTAAGGTGTGAGAGCCAAAATGAACTTTTTATTGCTTTAAACGCGTTTTCAGCCCCTAATTGTACACTTCAGGTGAAAATGTCAAAATCTTCAAAATGAGCAAAAGCACAATGAAATTAATGCTTGAATCATCTTCATTTTGCTAAAATACACTAATGACAGCAAAAAGTTTGAGTCTACAACATTTAGTTAAGGTGTGAGAGCCAAAATGAACTTTTTATGGCTTTAAATGCATTTTCAGCCTGATTGTACACTTCAGGTGAAAATGTCAAAATCTTCAAAATGAGCAAAAGCACAATGAAATTAATGCTTGAATCATCTACATTTTGCTAACATACACTAACGACAGCAAAAAGTTTGAGTCTACAACATTTAGTTAAGGTGTGAGAGCCAAAATGAACTTTTTATTGCTTTAAACGCGTTTTCAGCCCCTAATTGTACACTTCAGGTGAAAATGTCAAAATCTTCAAAATGAGCAAAAGCACAATGAAATTAATGCTTGAATCATCTTCATTTTGCTAAAATACACTAATGACAGCAAAAAGTTTGAGTCTACAACATTTAGTTAAGGTGTGAGAGCCAAAATCAACTTTTTATGGCTTTAAATGCATTTTCAGCCTGATTGTACACTTCAGGTGAAAATGTCAAAATCTTCAAAATGAGCAAAAGCACAATAAAATTAATGCTTGAATCATCTTCATTTTGCTAAAATATACTAATGACAGCAAAAAGTTTGAGTCTACAACATTTAGTAAAGGTGTGAGAGCCAAAATGAACTTTTTATGGCTTTAAATGCATTTTCAGCCCGATTGTACACTTCAGGTGAAAATGTCAAAATCTTCAAAATGAGCAAAAGCACAATAAAATTAATGCTTGAATCATCTTCATTTTGCTAAAATATACTAATGACAGCAAAAAGTTTGAGTCTACAACATTTAGTTAAGGTGTGAGAGCCAAAATGAACTTTTTATTGCTTTAAACGCGTTTTCAGCCCCTAATTGTACACTTCAGGTGAAAATGTCAAAATCTTCAAAATGAGCAAAAGCACAATGAAATTAATGCTTGAATCATCTTCATTTTGCTAAAATACACTAATGACAGCAAAAAGTTTGAGTCTACAACATTTAGTTAAGGTGTGAGAGCCAAAATGAACTTTTTATGGCTTTAAATGCATTTTCAGCCTGATTGTACACTTCAGGTGAAAATGTCAAAATCTTCAAAATGAGCAAAAGCACAATGAAATTAATGCTTGAATCATCTTCATTTTGCTAACATACACTAATGACAGCAAAAAGTTTGAGTCTACAACATTTAGTTAAGGTGTGAGAGCCAAAATGAACTTTTTATGGCTTTAAATGCATTTTCAGCCCGATTGTACACTTCAGGTGAAAATGTCAAAATCTTCAAAATGAGCAAAAGCACAATAAAATTAATGCTTGAATCATCTTCATTTTGCTAAAATATACTAATGACAGCAAAAAGTTTGAGTCTACAACATTTAGTTAAGGTGTGAGAGCCAAAATGAACTTTTTATTGCTTTAAACGCGTTTTCAGCCCCTAATTGTACACTTCAGGTGAAAATGTCAAAATCTTCAAAATGAGCAAATGCACAATGAAATTAATGCTTGAATCATCTTCATTTTGCTAAAATACACTAATGACAGCAAAAAGTTTGAGTCTACAACATTTAGTTAAGGTGTGAGAGCCAAAATGAACTTTTTATGGCTTTAAATGCATTTTCAGCCTGATTGTACACTTCAGGGGAAAATGTCAAAATCTTCAAAATGAGCAAAAGCACAATGAAATTAATGCTTGAATCATCTTCATTTTGCTAAAATACACTAATGACAGCAAAAAGTTTGAGTCTACAACATTTAGTTAAGGTGTGAGAGCCAAAATGAACTTTTTATGGCTTTAAATGCATTTTCAGCCTGATTGTACACTTCAGGTGAAAATGTCAAAATCTTCAAAATGAGCAAAAGCACAATGAAATTAATGCTTGAATCATCTTCATTTTGCTAACATACACTAATGACAGCAAAAAGTTTGAGTCTACAACATTTAGTTAAGGTGTGAGAGCCAAAATGAACTTTTTATGGCTTTAAATGCATTTTCAGCCCGATTGTACACTTCAGGTGAAAATGTCAAAATCTTCAAAATGAGCAAAAGCACAATGAAATTAATGCTTGAATCATCTTCATTTTGCTAAAATACACTAATGACAGCAAAAAGTTTGAGTCTACAACATTTAGTTAAGGTGTGAGAGCCAAAATGAACTTTTTATTGCTTTAAACGCGTTTTCAGCCCCTAATTGTACACTTCAGGTGAAAATGTCAAAATCTTCAAAATGAGCAAAAGCACAATGAAATTAATGCTTGAATCATCTTCATTTTGCTAAAATACACTAATGACAGCAAAAAGTTTGAGTCTACAACATTTAGTTAAGGTGTGAGAGCCAAAATGAACTTTTTATGGCTTTAAATGCATTTTCAGCCTGATTGTACACTTCAGGTGAAAATGTCAAAATCTTCAAAATGAGCAAAAGCACAATAAAATTAATGCTTGAATCATCTTCATTTTGCTAAAATATACTAATGACAGCAAAAAGTTTGAGTCTACAACATTTAGTTAAGGTGTGAGAGCCAAAATGAACTTTTTATTGCTTTAAACGCGTTTTCAGCCCCTAATTGTACACTTCAGGTGAAAATGTCAAAATCTTCAAAATGAGCAAAAGCACAATGAAATTAATGCTTGAATCATCTTCATTTTGCTAAAATACACTAATGACAGCAAAAAGTTTGAGTCTACAACATTTAGTTAAGGTGTGAGAGCCAAAATGAACTTTTTATGGCTTTAAATGCATTTTCAGCCCGATTGTACACTTCAGGTGAAAATGTCAAAATCTTCAAAATGAGCAAAAGCACAATAAAATTAATGCTTGAATCATCTTCATTTTGCTAAACTATACTAATGACAGCAAAAAGTTTGAGTCTACAACATTTAGTTAAGGTGTGAGAGCCAAAATGAACTTTTTATTGCTTTAAACGCGTTTTCAGCCCCTAATTGTACACTTCAGGTGAAAATGTCAAAATCTTCAAAATGAGCAAATGCACAATGAAATTAATGCTTGAATCATCTTCATTTTGCTAAAATACACTAATGACAGCAAAAAGTTTGAGTCTACAACATTTAGTTAAGGTGTGAGAGCCAAAATGAACTTTTTATGGCTTTAAATGCATTTTCAGCCTGATTGTACACTTCAGGTGAAAATGTCAAAATCTTCAAAATGAGCAAAAGCACAATGAAATTAATGCTTGAATCATCTTCATTTTGCTAACATACACTAATGACAGCAAAAAGTTTGAGTCTACAACATTTAGTTAAGGTGTGAGAGCCAAAATGAACTTTTTATTGCTTTAAACGCGTTTTCAGCCCCTAATTGTACACTTCAGGTGAAAATGTCAAAATTTTCAAAATGAGCAAAAGCACAATGAAATTAATACTTGAATCATCTTCATTTTGCTAAAATACACTAATGACAGCAAAAAGTTTGAATCTACAACATTTAGTTAAGGTGTGAGAGCCAAAATGAACTTTTTATGGCTTTAAATGCATTTTCAGCCTGATTGTACACTTCAGGTGAAAATGTCAAAATCTTCAAAATGAGCAAAAGCACAATGAAATTAATGCTTGAATCATCTTCATTTTGCTAAAATACACTAATGACAGCAAAAAGTTTGAGTCTACAACATTTAGTTAAGGTGTGAGAGCCAAAATGAACTTTTTATGGCTTTAAATGCATTTTCAGCCTGATTGTACACTTCAGGTGAAAATGTCAAAATCTTCAAAATGAGCAAAAGCACAATGAAATTAATGCTTGAATCATCTTCATTTTGCTAACATACACTAATGACAGCAAAAAGTTTGAGTCTACAACATTTAGTTAAGGTGTGAGAGCCAAAATGAACTTTTTATGGCTTTAAATGCATTTTCAGCCCGATTGTACACTTCAGGTGAAAATGTCAAAATCTTCAAAATGAGGAAAAGCACAATAAAATTAATGCTTGAATCATCTTCATTTTGCTAAAATATACTAATGACAGCAAAAAGTTTGAGTCTACAACATTTAGTTAAGGTGTGAGAGCCAAAATGAACTTTTTATTGCTTTAAACGCGTTTTCAGCCCCTAATTGTACACTTCAGGTGAAAATGTCAAAATCTTCAAAATGAGCAAAAGCACAATGAAATTAATGCTTGAATCATCTTCATTTTGCTAAAATACACTAATGACAGCAAAAAGTTTGAGTCTACAACATTTAGTTAAGGTGTGAGAGCCAAAATGAACTTTTTATGGCTTTAAATGCATTTTCAGCCTGATTGTACACTTCAGGTGAAAATGTCAAAATCTTCAAAATGAGCAAAAGCACAATGAAATTAATGCTTGAATCATCTTCATTTTGCTAACATACACTAATGACAGCAAAAAGTTTGAGTCTACAACATTTAGTTAAGGTGTGAGAGCCAAAATGAACTTTTTATGGCTTTAAATGCATTTTCAGCCCGATTGTACACTTCAGGTGAAAATGTCAAAATCTTCAAAATGAGCAAAAGCACAATAAAATTAATGCTTGAATCATCTTCATTTTGCTAAAATATACTAATGACAGCAAAAAGTTTGAGTCTACAACATTTAGTTAAGGTGTGAGAGCCAAAATGAACTTTTTATGGCTTTAAACGCGTTTTCAGCCCCTAATTGTACACTTCAGGTGAAAATGTCAAAATCTTCAAAATGAGCAAATGCACAATGAAATTAATGCTTGAATCATCTTCATTTTGCTAAAATACACTAATGACAGCAAAAAGTTTGAGTCTACAACATTTAGTTAAGGTGTGAGAGCCAAAATGAACTTTTTATGGCTTTAAATGCATTTTCAGCCTGATTGTACACTTCAGGTGAAAATGTCAAAATCTTCAAAATGAGCAAAAGCACAATGAAATTAATGCTTGAATCATCTTCATTTTGCTAAAATACACTAATGACAGCAAAAAGTTTGAGTCTACAACATTTAGTTAAGGTGTGAGAGCCAAAATGAACTTTTTATTGCTTTAAACGCGTTTTCAGCCCCTAATTGTACACTTCAGGTGAAAATGTCAAAATCTTCAAAATGAGCAAAAGCACAATGAAATTAATGCTTGAATCATCTTCATTTTGCTAAAATACACTAATGACAGCGAAAAGTTTGAGTCTACAACATTTAGTTAAGGTGTGAGAGCCAAAATGAACTTTTTATGGCTTTAAATGCATTTTCAGCCTGATTGTACACTTCAGGTGAAAATGTCAAAATCTTCAAAATGAGCAAAAGCACAATAAAATTAATGCTTGAATCATCTTCATTTTGCTAAAATATACTAATGACAGCAAAAAGTTTGAGTCTACAACATTTAGTTAAGGTGTGAGAGCCAAAATGAACTTTTTATTGCTTTAAACGCGTTTTCAGCCCCTAATTGTACACTTCAGGTGAAAATGTCAAAATCTTCAAAATGAGCAAAAGCACAATGAAATTAATGCTTGAATCATCTTCATTTTGCTAAAATACACTAATGACAGCAAAAAGTTTGAGTCTACAACATTTAGTTAAGGTGTGAGAGCCAAAATGAACTTTTTATGGCTTTAAATGCATTTTCAGCCTGATTGTACACTTCAGGTGAAAATGTCAAAATCTTCAAAATGAGCAAAAGCACAATGAAATTAATGCTTGAATCATCTACATTTTGCTAACATACACTAATGACAGCAAAAAGTTTGAGTCTACAACATTTAGTTAAGGTGTGAGAGCCAAAATGAACTTTTTATTGCTTTAAACGCGTTTTCAGCCCCTAATTGTACACTTCAGGTGAAAATGTCAAAATCTTCAAAATGAGCAAAAGCACAATGAAATTAATGCTTGAATCATCTTCATTTTGCTAAAATACACTAATGACAGCAAAAAGTTTGAGTCTACAACATTTAGTTAAGGTGTGAGAGCCAAAATCAACTTTTTATGGCTTTAAATGCATTTTCAGCCTGATTGTACACTTCAGGTGAAAATGTCAAAATCTTCAAAATGAGCAAAAGCACAATAAAATTAATGCTTGAATCATCTTCATTTTGCTAAAATATACTAATGACAGCAAAAAGTTTGAGTCTACAACATTTAGTAAAGGTGTGAGAGCCAAAATGAACTTTTTATGGCTTTAAATGCATTTTCAGCCCGATTGTACAATTCAGGTGAAAATGTCAAAATCTTCAAAATGAGCAAAAGCACAATGAAATTAATGCTTGAATCATCTTCATTTTGCTAAAATACACTAATGACAGCAAAAAGTTTGAGTCTACAACATTTAGTTAAGGTGTGAGAGCCAAAATCAACTTTTTATGGCTTTAAATGCATTTTCAGCCTGATTGTACACTTCAGGTGAAAATGTCAAAATCTTCAAAATGAGCAAAAGCACAATAAAATTAATGCTTGAATCATCTTCATTTTGCTAAAATATACTAATGACAGCAAAAAGTTTGAGTCTACAACATTTAGTAAAGGTGTGAGAGCCAAAATGAACTTTTTATGGCTTTAAATGCATTTTCAGCCCGATTGTACACTTCAGGTGAAAATGTCAAAATCTTCAAAATGAGCAAAAGCACAATAAAATTAATGCTTGAATCATCTTCATTTTGCTAAAATATACTAATGACAGCAAAAAGTTTGAGTCTACAACATTTAGTTAAGGTGTGAGAGCCAAAATGAACTTTTTATTGCTTTAAACGCGTTTTCAGCCCCTAATTGTACACTTCAGGTGAAAATGTCAAAATCTTCAAAATGAGCAAAAGCACAATGAAATTAATGCTTGAATCATCTTCATTTTGCTAAAATACACTAATGACAGCAAAAAGTTTGAGTCTACAACATTTAGTTAAGGTGTGAGAGCCAAAATGAACTTTTTATGGCTTTAAATGCATTTTCAGCCTGATTGTACACTTCAGGTGAAAATGTCAAAATCTTCAAAATGAGCAAAAGCACAATGAAATTAATGCTTGAATCATCTTCATTTTGCTAAAATACACTAATGACAGCAAAAAGTTTGAGTCTACAACATTTAGTTAAGGTGTGAGAGCCAAAATGAACTTTTTATGGCTTTAAATGCATTTTCAGCCTGATTGTACACTTCAGGTGAAAATGTCAAAATCTTCAAAATGAGCAAAAGCACAATAAAATTAATGCTTGAATCATCTTCATTTTGCTAAAATATACTAATGACAGCAAAAAGTTTGAGTCTACAACATTTAGTTAAGGTGTGAGAGCCAAAATGAACTTTTTATTGCTTTAAACGCGTTTTCAGCCCCTAATTGTACACTTCAGGTGAAAATGTCAAAATCTTCAAAATGAGCAAAAGCACAATGAAATTAATGCTTGAATCATCTTCATTTTGCTAAAATACACTAATGACAGCAAAAAGTTTGAGTCTACAACATTTAGTTAAGGTGTGAGAGCCAAAATGAACTTTTTATGGCTTTAAATGCATTTTCAGCCTGATTGTACACTTCAGGTGAAAATGTCAAAATCTTCAAAATGAGCAAAAGCACAATGAAATTAATGCTTGAATCATCTACATTTTGCTAACATACACTAATGACAGCAAAAAGTTTGAGTCTACAACATTTAGTTAAGGTGTGAGAGCCAAAATGAACTTTTTATTGCTTTAAACGCGTTTTCAGCCCCTAATTGTACACTTCAGGTGAAAATGTCAAAATCTTCAAAATGAGCAAAAGCACAATGAAATTAATGCTTGAATCATCTTCATTTTGCTAAAATACACTAATGACAGCAAAAAGTTTGAGTCTACAACATTTAGTTAAGGTGTGAGAGCCAAAATCAACTTTTTATGGCTTTAAATGCATTTTCAGCCTGATTGTACACTTCAGGTGAAAATGTCAAAATCTTCAAAATGAGCAAAAGCACAATAAAATTAATGCTTGAATCATCTTCATTTTGCTAAAATATACTAATGACAGCAAAAAGTTTGAGTCTACAACATTTAGTAAAGGTGTGAGAGCCAAAATGAACTTTTTATGGCTTTAAATGCATTTTCAGCCCGATTGTACACTTCAGGTGAAAATGTCAAAATCTTCAAAATGAGCAAAAGCACAATGAAATTAATGCTTGAATCATCTTCATTTTGCTAAAATACACTAATGACAGCAAAAAGTTTGAGTCTACAACATTTAGTTAAGGTGTGAGAGCCAAAATCAACTTTTTATGGCTTTAAATGCATTTTCAGCCTGATTGTACACTTCAGGTGAAAATGTCAAAATCTTCAAAATGAGCAAAAGCACAATAAAATTAATGCTTGAATCATCTTCATTTTGCTAAAATATACTAATGACAGCAAAAAGTTTGAGTCTACAACATTTAGTAAAGGTGTGAGAGCCAAAATGAACTTTTTATGGCTTTAAATGCATTTTCAGCCCGATTGTACACTTCAGGTGAAAATGTCAAAATCTTCAAAATGAGCAAAAGCACAATAAAATTAATGCTTGAATCATCTTCATTTTGCTAAAATATACTAATGACAGCAAAAAGTTTGAGTCTACAACATTTAGTTAAGGTGTGAGAGCCAAAATGAACTTTTTATTGCTTTAAACGCGTTTTCAGCCCCTAATTGTACACTTCAGGTGAAAATGTCAAAATCTTCAAAATGAGCAAAAGCACAATGAAATTAATGCTTGAATCATCTTCATTTTGCTAAAATACACTAATGACAGCAAAAAGTTTGAGTCTACAACATTTAGTTAAGGTGTGAGAGCCAAAATGAACTTTTTATGGCTTTAAATGCATTTTCAGCCTGATTGTACACTTCAGGTGAAAATGTCAAAATCTTCAAAATGAGCAAAAGCACAATGAAATTAATGCTTGAATCATCTTCATTTTGCTAAAATACACTAATGACAGCAAAAAGTTTGAGTCTACAACATTTAGTTAAGGTGTGAGAGCCAAAATGAACTTTTTATGGCTTTAAATGCATTTTCAGCCTGATTGTACACTTCAGGTGAAAATGTCAAAATCTTCAAAATGAGCAAAAGCACAATAAAATTAATGCTTGAATCATCTTCATTTTGCTAAAATATACTAATGACAGCAAAAAGTTTGAGTCTACAACATTTAGTTAAGGTGTGAGAGCCAAAATGAACTTTTTATTGCTTTAAACGCGTTTTCAGCCCCTAATTGTACACTTCAGGTGAAAATGTCAAAATCTTCAAAATGAGCAAAAGCACAATGAAATTAATGCTTGAATCATCTTCATTTTGCTAAAATACACTAATGACAGCAAAAAGTTTGAGTCTACAACATTTAGTTAAGGTGTGAGAGCCAAAATGAACTTTTTATGGCTTTAAATGCATTTTCAGCCTGATTGTACACTTCAGGTGAAAATGTCAAAATCTTCAAAATGAGCAAAAGCACAATGAAATTAATGCTTGAATCATCTACATTTTGCTAACATACACTAATGACAGCAAAAAGTTTGAGTCTACAACATTTAGTTAAGGTGTGAGAGCCAAAATGAACTTTTTATTGCTTTAAACGCGTTTTCAGCCCCTAATTGTACACTTCAGGTGAAAATGTCAAAATCTTCAAAATGAGCAAAAGCACAATGAAATTAATGCTTGAATCATCTTCATTTTGCTAAAATACACTAATGACAGCAAAAAGTTTGAGTCTACAACATTTAGTTAAGGTGTGAGAGCCAAAATGAACTTTTTATTGCTTTAAACGCGTTTTCAGCCCCTAATTGTACACTTCAGGTGAAAATGTCAAAATCTTCAAAATGAGCAAAAGCACAATGAAATTAATGCTTGAATCATCTTCATTTTGCTAAAATACACTAATGACAGCAAAAAGTTTGAGTCTACAACATTTAGTTAAGGTGTGAGAGCCAAAATGAACTTTTTATGGCTTTAAATGCATTTTCAGCCTGATTGTACACTTCAGGTGAAAATGTCAAAATCTTCAAAATGAGCAAAAGCACAATGAAATTAATGCTTGAATCATCTACATTTTGCTAACATACACTAATGACAGCAAAAAGTTTGAGTCTACAACATTTAGTTAAGGTGTGAGAGCCAAAATGAACTTTTTATTGCTTTAAACGCGTTTTCAGCCCCTAATTGTACACTTCAGGTGAAAATGTCAAAATCTTCAAAATGAGCAAAAGCACAATGAAATTAATGCTTGAATCATCTTCATTTTGCTAAAATACACTAATGACAGCAAAAAGTTTGAGTCTACAACATTTAGTTAAGGTGTGAGAGCCAAAATCAACTTTTTATGGCTTTAAATGCATTTTCAGCCTGATTGTACACTTCAGGTGAAAATGTCAAAATCTTCAAAATGAGCAAAAGCACAATAAAATTAATGCTTGAATCATCTTCATTTTGCTAAAATATACTAATGACAGCAAAAAGTTTGAGTCTACAACATTTAGTAAAGGTGTGAGAGCCAAAATGAACTTTTTATGGCTTTAAATGCATTTTCAGCCCGATTGTACACTTCAGGTGAAAATGTCAAAATCTTCAAAATGAGCAAAAGCACAATAAAATTAATGCTTGAATCATCTTCATTTTGCTAAAATATACTAATGACAGCAAAAAGTTTGAGTCTACAACATTTAGTTAAGGTGTGAGAGCCAAAATGAACTTTTTATTGCTTTAAACGCGTTTTCAGCCCCTAATTGTACACTTCAGGTGAAAATGTCAAAATCTTCAAAATGAGCAAAAGCACAATGAAATTAATGCTTGAATCATCTTCATTTTGCTAAAATACACTAATGACAGCAAAAAGTTTGAGTCTACAACATTTAGTTAAGGTGTGAGAGCCAAAATGAACTTTTTATGGCTTTAAATGCATTTTCAGCCTGATTGTACACTTCAGGTGAAAATGTCAAAATCTTCAAAATGAGCAAAAGCACAATGAAATTAATGCTTGAATCATCTTCATTTTGCTAACATACACTAATGACAGCAAAAAGTTTGAGTCTACAACATTTAGTTAAGGTGTGAGAGCCAAAATGAACTTTTTATGGCTTTAAATGCATTTTCAGCCCGATTGTACACTTCAGGTGAAAATGTCAAAATCTTCAAAATGAGCAAAAGCACAATAAAATTAATGCTTGAATCATCTTCATTTTGCTAAAATATACTAATGACAGCAAAAAGTTTGAGTCTACAACATTTAGTTAAGGTGTGAGAGCCAAAATGAACTTTTTATTGCTTTAAACGCGTTTTCAGCCCCTAATTGTACACTTCAGGTGAAAATGTCAAAATCTTCAAAATGAGCAAATGCACAATGAAATTAATGCTTGAATCATCTTCATTTTGCTAAAATACACTAATGACAGCAAAAAGTTTGAGTCTACAACATTTAGTTAAGGTGTGAGAGCCAAAATGAACTTTTTATGGCTTTAAATGCATTTTCAGCCTGATTGTACACTTCAGGTGAAAATGTCAAAATCTTCAAAATGAGCAAAAGCACAATGAAATTAATGCTTGAATCATCTTCATTTTGCTAACATACACTAATGACAGCAAAAAGTTTGAGTCTACAACATTTAGTTAAGGTGTGAGAGCCAAAATGAACTTTTTATTGCTTTAAACGCGTTTTCAGCCCCTAATTGTACACTTCAGGTGAAAATGTCAAAATTTTCAAAATGAGCAAAAGCACAATGAAATTAATACTTGAATCATCTTCATTTTGCTAAAATACACTAATGACAGCAAAAAGTTTGAATCTACAACATTTAGTTAAGGTGTGAGAGCCAAAATGAACTTTTTATGGCTTTAAATGCATTTTCAGCCTGATTGTACACTTCAGGTGAAAATGTCAAAATCTTCAAAATGAGCAAAAGCACAATAAAATTAATGCTTGAATCATCTTCATTTTGCTAAAATATACTAATGACAGCAAAAAGTTTGAGTCTACAACATTTAGTAAAGGTGTGAGAGCCAAAATGAACTTTTTATGGCTTTAAATGCATTTTCAGCCCGATTGTACACTTCAGGTGAAAATGTCAAAATCTTCAAAATGAGCAAAAGCACAATAAAATTAATGCTTGAATCATCTTCATTTTGCTAAAATATACTAATGACAGCAAAAAGTTTGAGTCTACAACATTTAGTTAAGGTGTGAGAGCCAAAATGAACTTTTTATTGCTTTAAACGCGTTTTCAGCCCCTAATTGTACACTTCAGGTGAAAATGTCAAAATCTTCAAAATGAGCAAAAGCACAATGAAATTAATGCTTGAATCATCTTCATTTTGCTAAAATACACTAATGACAGCAAAAAGTTTGAGTCTACAACATTTAGTTAAGGTGTGAGAGCCAAAATGAACTTTTTATGGCTTTAAATGCATTTTCAGCCTGATTGTACACTTCAGGTGAAAATGTCAAAATCTTCAAAATGAGCAAAAGCACAATGAAATTAATGCTTGAATCATCTTCATTTTGCTAAAATACACTAATGACAGCAAAAAGTTTGAGTCTACAACATTTAGTTAAGGTGTGAGAGCCAAAATGAACTTTTTATGGCTTTAAATGCATTTTCAGCCTGATTGTACACTTCAGGTGAAAATGTCAAAATCTTCAAAATGAGCAAAAGCACAATAAAATTAATGCTTGAATCATCTTCATTTTGCTAAAATATACTAATGACAGCAAAAAGTTTGAGTCTACAACATTTAGTTAAGGTGTGAGAGCCAAAATGAACTTTTTATTGCTTTAAACGCGTTTTCAGCCCCTAATTGTACACTTCAGGTGAAAATGTCAAAATCTTCAAAATGAGCAAAAGCACAATGAAATTAATGCTTGAATCATCTTCATTTTGCTAAAATACACTAATGACAGCAAAAAGTTTGAGTCTACAACATTTAGTTAAGGTGTGAGAGCCAAAATGAACTTTTTATGGCTTTAAATGCATTTTCAGCCTGATTGTACACTTCAGGTGAAAATGTCAAAATCTTCAAAATGAGCAAAAGCACAATGAAATTAATGCTTGAATCATCTACATTTTGCTAACATACACTAATGACAGCAAAAAGTTTGAGTCTACAACATTTAGTTAAGGTGTGAGAGCCAAAATGAACTTTTTATTGCTTTAAACGCGTTTTCAGCCCCTAATTGTACACTTCAGGTGAAAATGTCAAAATCTTCAAAATGAGCAAAAGCACAATGAAATTAATGCTTGAATCATCTTCATTTTGCTAAAATACACTAATGACAGCAAAAAGTTTGAGTCTACAACATTTAGTTAAGGTGTGAGAGCCAAAATCAACTTTTTATGGCTTTAAATGCATTTTCAGCCTGATTGTACACTTCAGGTGAAAATGTCAAAATCTTCAAAATGAGCAAAAGCACAATAAAATTAATGCTTGAATCATCTTCATTTTGCTAAAATATACTAATGACAGCAAAAAGTTTGAGTCTACAACATTTAGTAAAGGTGTGAGAGCCAAAATGAACTTTTTATGGCTTTAAATGCATTTTCAGCCCGATTGTACACTTCAGGTGAAAATGTCAAAATCTTCAAAATGAGCAAAAGCACAATAAAATTAATGCTTGAATCATCTTCATTTTGCTAAAATATACTAATGACAGCAAAAAGTTTGAGTCTACAACATTTAGTTAAGGTGTGAGAGCCAAAATGAACTTTTTATTGCTTTAAACGCGTTTTCAGCCCCTAATTGTACACTTCAGGTGAAAATGTCAAAATCTTCAAAATGAGCAAAAGCACAATGAAATTAATGCTTGAATCATCTTCATTTTGCTAAAATACACTAATGACAGCAAAAAGTTTGAGTCTACAACATTTAGTTAAGGTGTGAGAGCCAAAATGAACTTTTTATGGCTTTAAATGCATTTTCAGCCTGATTGTACACTTCAGGTGAAAATGTCAAAATCTTCAAAATGAGCAAAAGCACAATGAAATTAATGCTTGAATCATCTTCATTTTGCTAACATACACTAATGACAGCAAAAAGTTTGAGTCTACAACATTTAGTTAAGGTGTGAGAGCCAAAATGAACTTTTTATGGCTTTAAATGCATTTTCAGCCCGATTGTACACTTCAGGTGAAAATGTCAAAATCTTCAAAATGAGCAAAAGCACAATAAAATTAATGCTTGAATCATCTTCATTTTGCTAAAATATACTAATGACAGCAAAAAGTTTGAGTCTACAACATTTAGTTAAGGTGTGAGAGCCAAAATGAACTTTTTATTGCTTTAAACGCGTTTTCAGCCCCTAATTGTACACTTCAGGTGAAAATGTCAAAATCTTCAAAATGAGCAAATGCACAATGAAATTAATGCTTGAATCATCTTCATTTTGCTAAAATACACTAATGACAGCAAAAAGTTTGAGTCTACAACATTTAGTTAAGGTGTGAGAGCCAAAATGAACTTTTTATGGCTTTAAATGCATTTTCAGCCTGATTGTACACTTCAGGTGAAAATGTCAAAATCTTCAAAATGAGCAAAAGCACAATGAAATTAATGCTTGAATCATCTTCATTTTGCTAACATACACTAATGACAGCAAAAAGTTTGAGTCTACAACATTTAGTTAAGGTGTGAGAGCCAAAATGAACTTTTTATGGCTTTAAATGCATTTTCAGCCCGATTGTACACTTCAGGTGAAAATGTCAAAATCTTCAAAATGAGCAAAAGCACAATAAAATTAATGCTTGAATCATCTTCATTTTGCTAAAATATACTAATGACAGCAAAAAGTTTGAGTCTACAACATTTAGTTAAGGTGTGAGAGCCAAAATGAACTTTTTATGGCTTTAAATGCATTTTCAGCCTGATTGTACACTTCAGGTGAAAATGTCAAAATCTTCAAAATGAGCAAAAGCACAATGAAATTAATGCTTGAATCATCTTCATTTTGCTAACATACACTAATGACAGCAAAAAGTTTGAGTCTACAACATTTAGTTAAGGTGTGAGAGCCAAAATGAACTTTTTATGGCTTTAAATGCATTTTCAGCCCGATTGTACACTTCAGGTGAAAATGTCAAAATCTTCAAAATGAGCAAAAGCACAATAAAATTAATGCTTGAATCATCTTCATTTTGCTAAAATATACTAATGACAGCAAAAAGTTTGAGTCTACAACATTTAGTTAAGGTGTGAGAGCCAAAATGAACTTTTTATTGCTTTAAACGCGTTTTCAGCCCCTAATTGTACACTTCAGGTGAAAATGTCAAAATCTTCAAAATGAGCAAATGCACAATGAAATTAATGCTTGAATCATCTTCATTTTGCTAAAATACACTAATGACAGCAAAAAGTTTGAGTCTACAACATTTAGTTAAGGTGTGAGAGCCAAAATGAACTTTTTATTGCTTTAAACGCGTTTTCAGCCCCTAATTGTACACTTCAGTTGAAAATGTCAAAATCTTCAAAATGAGCAAAAGCACAATGAAATTAATGCTTGAATCATCTTCATTTTGCTAAAATACACTAATGACAGCAAAAAGTTTGAGTCTACAACATTTAGTTAAGGTGTGAGAGCCAAAATGAACTTTTTATGGCTTTAAATGCATTTTCAGCCTGATTGTACACTTCAGGTGAAAATGTCAAAATCTTCAAAATGAGCAAAAGCACAATGAAATTAATGCTTGAATCATCTACATTTTGCTAAAATACACTAATGACAGCAAAAAGTTTGAGTCTACAACATTTAGTTAAGGTGTGAGAGCCAAAATCAACTTTTTATGGCTTTAAATGCATTTTCAGCCTGATTGTACACTTCAGGTGAAAATGTCAAAATCTTCAAAATGAGCAAAAGCACAATAAAATTAATGCTTGAATCATCTTCATTTTGCTAAAATATACTAATGACAGCAAAAAGTTTGAGTCTACAACATTTAGTTAAGGTGTGAGAGCCAAAATGAACTTTTTATTGCTTTAAACGCGTTTTCAGCCCCTAATTGTACACTTCAGGTGAAAATGTCAAAATCTTCAAAATGAGCAAAAGCACAATAAAATTAATGCTTGAATCATCTTCATTTTGCTAAAATATACTAATGACAGCAAAAAGTTTGAGTCTACAACATTTAGTAAAGGTGTGAGAGCCAAAATGAACTTTTTATGGCTTTAAATGCATTTTCAGCCCGATTGTACACTTCAGGTGAAAATGTCAAAATCTTCAAAATGAGCAAAAGCACAATGAAATTAATGCTTGAATCATCTTCATTTTGCTAAAATACACTAATGACAGCAAAAAGTTTGAGTCTACAACATTTAGTTAAGGTGTGAGAGCCAAAATCAACTTTTTATG
Organism: Leptonotus elevatus; assembly: GCF_054856555.1. Classification (NCBI taxonomy): domain Eukaryota; kingdom Metazoa; phylum Chordata; class Actinopteri; order Syngnathiformes; family Syngnathidae; genus Leptonotus; species Leptonotus elevatus. Next base: position 11,930 of record NW_028233578.1, on the reverse strand, counting down.
GCTTTAAATGCATTTTCAGCCTGATTGTACACTTCAGGTGAAAATGTCAAAATCTTCAAAATGAGCAAAAGCACAATAAAATTAATGCTTGAATCATCTTCATTTTGCTAAAATATACTAATGACAGCAAAAAGTTTGAGTCTACAACATTTAGTAAAGGTGTGAGAGCCAAAATGAACTTTTTATGGCTTTAAATGCATTTTCAGCCCGATTGTACACTTCAGGTGAAAATGTCAAAATCTTCAAAATGAGCAAAAGCACAATAAAATTAATGCTTGAATCATCTTCATTTTGCTAAAATATACTAATGACAGCAAAAAGTTTGAGTCTACAACATTTAGTTAAGGTGTGAGAGCCAAAATGAACTTTTTATTGCTTTAAACGCGTTTTCAGCCCCTAATTGTACACTTCAGGTGAAAATGTCAAAATCTTCAAAATGAGCAAAAGCACAATGAAATTAATGCTTGAATCATCTTCATTTTGCTAAAATACACTAATGACAGCAAAAAGTTTGAGTCTACAACATTTAGTTAAGGTGTGAGAGCCAAAATGAACTTTTTATGGCTTTAAATGCATTTTCAGCCTGATTGTACACTTCAGGTGAAAATGTCAAAATCTTCAAAATGAGCAAAAGCACAATGAAATTAATGCTTGAATCATCTTCATTTTGCTAAAATACACTAATGACAGCAAAAAGTTTGAGTCTACAACATTTAGTTAAGGTGTGAGAGCCAAAATGAACTTTTTATGGCTTTAAATGCATTTTCAGCCTGATTGTACACTTCAGGTGAAAATGTCAAAATCTTCAAAATGAGCAAAAGCACAATAAAATTAATGCTTGAATCATCTTCATTTTGCTAAAATATACTAATGACAGCAAAAAGTTTGAGTCTACAACATTTAGTTAAGGTGTGAGAGCCAAAATGAACTTTTTATTGCTTTAAACGCGTTTTCAGCCCCTAATTGTACACTTCAGGTGAAAATGTCAAAATCTTCAAAATGAGCAAAAGCACAATGAAATTAATGCTTGAATCATCTTCATTTTGCTAAAATACACTAATGACAGCAAAAAGTTTGAGTCTACAACATTTAGTTAAGGTGTGAGAGCCAAAATGAACTTTTTATGGCTTTAAATGCATTTTCAGCCTGATTGTACACTTCAGGTGAAAATGTCAAAATCTTCAAAATGAGCAAAAGCACAATGAAATTAATGCTTGAATCATCTACATTTTGCTAACATACACTAATGACAGCAAAAAGTTTGAGTCTACAACATTTAGTTAAGGTGTGAGAGCCAAAATGAACTTTTTATTGCTTTAAACGCGTTTTCAGCCCCTAATTGTACACTTCAGGTGAAAATGTCAAAATCTTCAAAATGAGCAAAAGCACAATGAAATTAATGCTTGAATCATCTTCATTTTGCTAAAATACACTAATGACAGCAAAAAGTTTGAGTCTACAACATTTAGTTAAGGTGTGAGAGCCAAAATCAACTTTTTATGGCTTTAAATGCATTTTCAGCCTGATTGTACACTTCAGGTGAAAATGTCAAAATCTTCAAAATGAGCAAAAGCACAATAAAATTAATGCTTGAATCATCTTCATTTTGCTAAAATATACTAATGACAGCAAAAAGTTTGAGTCTACAACATTTAGTAAAGGTGTGAGAGCCAAAATGAACTTTTTATGGCTTTAAATGCATTTTCAGCCCGATTGTACACTTCAGGTGAAAATGTCAAAATCTTCAAAATGAGCAAAAGCACAATAAAATTAATGCTTGAATCATCTTCATTTTGCTAAAATATACTAATGACAGCAAAAAGTTTGAGTCTACAACATTTAGTTAAGGTGTGAGAGCCAAAATGAACTTTTTATTGCTTTAAACGCGTTTTCAGCCCCTAATTGTACACTTCAGGTGAAAATGTCAAAATCTTCAAAATGAGCAAAAGCACAATGAAATTAATGCTTGAATCATCTTCATTTTGCTAAAATACACTAATGACAGCAAAAAGTTTGAGTCTACAACATTTAGTTAAGGTGTGAGAGCCAAAATGAACTTTTTATGGCTTTAAATGCATTTTCAGCCTGATTGTACACTTCAGGTGAAAATGTCAAAATCTTCAAAATGAGCAAAAGCACAATGAAATTAATGCTTGAATCATCTTCATTTTGCTAACATACACTAATGACAGCAAAAAGTTTGAGTCTACAACATTTAGTTAAGGTGTGAGAGCCAAAATGAACTTTTTATGGCTTTAAATGCATTTTCAGCCCGATTGTACACTTCAGGTGAAAATGTCAAAATCTTCAAAATGAGCAAAAGCACAATAAAATTAATGCTTGAATCATCTTCATTTTGCTAAAATATACTAATGACAGCAAAAAGTTTGAGTCTACAACATTTAGTTAAGGTGTGAGAGCCAAAATGAACTTTTTATTGCTTTAAACGCGTTTTCAGCCCCTAATTGTACACTTCAGGTGAAAATGTCAAAATCTTCAAAATGAGCAAATGCACAATGAAATTAATGCTTGAATCATCTTCATTTTGCTAAAATACACTAATGACAGCAAAAAGTTTGAGTCTACAACATTTAGTTAAGGTGTGAGAGCCAAAATGAACTTTTTATGGCTTTAAATGCATTTTCAGCCTGATTGTACACTTCAGGTGAAAATGTCAAAATCTTCAAAATGAGCAAAAGCACAATGAAATTAATGCTTGAATCATCTTCATTTTGCTAAAATACACTAATGACAGCAAAAAGTTTGAGTCTACAACATTTAGTTAAGGTGTGAGAGCCAAAATGAACTTTTTATGGCTTTAAATGCATTTTCAGCCTGATTGTACACTTCAGGTGAAAATGTCAAAATCTTCAAAATGAGCAAAAGCACAATGAAATTAATGCTTGAATCATCTTCATTTTGCTAACATACACTAATGACAGCAAAAAGTTTGAGTCTACAACATTTAGTTAAGGTGTGAGAGCCAAAATGAACTTTTTATGGCTTTAAATGCATTTTCAGCCCGATTGTACACTTCAGGTGAAAATGTCAAAATCTTCAAAATGAGCAAAAGCACAATAAAATTAATGCTTGAATCATCTTCATTTTGCTAAAATATACTAATGACAGCAAAAAGTTTGAGTCTACAACATTTAGTTAAGGTGTGAGAGCCAAAATGAACTTTTTATGGCTTTAAATGCATTTTCAGCCTGATTGTACACTTCAGGTGAAAATGTCAAAATCTTCAAAATGAGCAAAAGCACAATGAAATTAATGCTTGAATCATCTTCATTTTGCTAACATACACTAATGACAGCAAAAAGTTTGAGTCTACAACATTTAGTTAAGGTGTGAGAGCCAAAATGAACTTTTTATGGCTTTAAATGCATTTTCAGCCCGATTGTACACTTCAGGTGAAAATGTCAAAATCTTCAAAATGAGCAAAAGCACAATAAAATTAATGCTTGAATCATCTTCATTTTGCTAAAATATACTAATGACAGCAAAAAGTTTGAGTCTACAACATTTAGTTAAGGTGTGAGAGCCAAAATGAACTTTTTATTGCTTTAAACGCGTTTTCAGCCCCTAATTGTACACTTCAGGTGAAAATGTCAAAATCTTCAAAATGAGCAAATGCACAATGAAATTAATGCTTGAATCATCTTCATTTTGCTAAAATACACTAATGACAGCAAAAAGTTTGAGTCTACAACATTTAGTTAAGGTGTGAGAGCCAAAATGAACTTTTTATTGCTTTAAACGCGTTTTCAGCCCCTAATTGTACACTTCAGTTGAAAATGTCAAAATCTTCAAAATGAGCAAAAGCACAATGAAATTAATGCTTGAATCATCTTCATTTTGCTAAAATACACTAATGACAGCAAAAAGTTTGAGTCTACAACATTTAGTTAAGGTGTGAGAGCCAAAATGAACTTTTTATGGCTTTAAATGCATTTTCAGCCTGATTGTACACTTCAGGTGAAAATGTCAAAATCTTCAAAATGAGCAAAAGCACAATGAAATTAATGCTTGAATCATCTACATTTTGCTAAAATACACTAATGACAGCAAAAAGTTTGAGTCTACAACATTTAGTTAAGGTGTGAGAGCCAAAATCAACTTTTTATGGCTTTAAATGCATTTTCAGCCTGATTGTACACTTCAGGTGAAAATGTCAAAATCTTCAAAATGAGCAAAAGCACAATAAAATTAATGCTTGAATCATCTTCATTTTGCTAAAATATACTAATGACAGCAAAAAGTTTGAGTCTACAACATTTAGTAAAGGTGTGAGAGCCAAAATGAACTTTTTATGGCTTTAAATGCATTTTCAGCCCGATTGTACACTTCAGGTGAAAATGTCAAAATCTTCAAAATGAGCAAAAGCACAATGAAATTAATGCTTGAATCATCTTCATTTTGCTAAAATACACTAATGACAGCAAAAAGTTTGAGTCTACAACATTTAGTTAAGGTGTGAGAGCCAAAATCAACTTTTTATGGCTTTAAATGCATTTTCAGCCTGATTGTACACTTCAGGTGAAAATGTCAAAATCTTCAAAATGAGCAAAAGCACAATAAAATTAATGCTTGAATCATCTTCATTTTGCTAAAATATACTAATGACAGCAAAAAGTTTGAGTCTACAACATTTAGTAAAGGTGTGAGAGCCAAAATGAACTTTTTATGGCTTTAAATGCATTTTCAGCCCGATTGTACACTTCAGGTGAAAATGTCAAAATCTTCAAAATGAGCAAAAGCACAATAAAATTAATGCTTGAATCATCTTCATTTTGCTAAAATATACTAATGACAGCAAAAAGTTTGAGTCTACAACATTTAGTTAAGGTGTGAGAGCCAAAATGAACTTTTTATTGCTTTAAACGCGTTTTCAGCCCCTAATTGTACACTTCAGGTGAAAATGTCAAAATCTTCAAAATGAGCAAAAGCACAATGAAATTAATGCTTGAATCATCTTCATTTTGCTAAAATACACTAATGACAGCAAAAAGTTTGAGTCTACAACATTTAGTTAAGGTGTGAGAGCCAAAATGAACTTTTTATGGCTTTAAATGCATTTTCAGCCTGATTGTACACTTCAGGTGAAAATGTCAAAATCTTCAAAATGAGCAAAAGCACAATGAAATTAATGCTTGAATCATCTTCATTTTGCTAAAATACACTAATGACAGCAAAAAGTTTGAGTCTACAACATTTAGTTAAGGTGTGAGAGCCAAAATGAACTTTTTATGGCTTTAAATGCATTTTCAGCCTGATTGTACACTTCAGGTGAAAATGTCAAAATCTTCAAAATGAGCAAAAGCACAATAAAATTAATGCTTGAATCATCTTCATTTTGCTAAAATATACTAATGACAGCAAAAAGTTTGAGTCTACAACATTTAGTTAAGGTGTGAGAGCCAAAATGAACTTTTTATTGCTTTAAACGCGTTTTCAGCCCCTAATTGTACACTTCAGGTGAAAATGTCAAAATCTTCAAAATGAGCAAAAGCACAATGAAATTAATGCTTGAATCATCTTCATTTTGCTAAAATACACTAATGACAGCAAAAAGTTTGAGTCTACAACATTTAGTTAAGGTGTGAGAGCCAAAATGAACTTTTTATGGCTTTAAATGCATTTTCAGCCTGATTGTACACTTCAGGTGAAAATGTCAAAATCTTCAAAATGAGCAAAAGCACAATGAAATTAATGCTTGAATCATCTACATTTTGCTAACATACACTAATGACAGCAAAAAGTTTGAGTCTACAACATTTAGTTAAGGTGTGAGAGCCAAAATGAACTTTTTATTGCTTTAAACGCGTTTTCAGCCCCTAATTGTACACTTCAGGTGAAAATGTCAAAATCTTCAAAATGAGCAAAAGCACAATGAAATTAATGCTTGAATCATCTTCATTTTGCTAAAATACACTAATGACAGCAAAAAGTTTGAGTCTACAACATTTAGTTAAGGTGTGAGAGCCAAAATCAACTTTTTATGGCTTTAAATGCATTTTCAGCCTGATTGTACACTTCAGGTGAAAATGTCAAAATCTTCAAAATGAGCAAAAGCACAATAAAATTAATGCTTGAATCATCTTCATTTTGCTAAAATATACTAATGACAGCAAAAAGTTTGAGTCTACAACATTTAGTAAAGGTGTGAGAGCCAAAATGAACTTTTTATGGCTTTAAATGCATTTTCAGCCCGATTGTACACTTCAGGTGAAAATGTCAAAATCTTCAAAATGAGCAAAAGCACAATAAAATTAATGCTTGAATCATCTTCATTTTGCTAAAATATACTAATGACAGCAAAAAGTTTGAGTCTACAACATTTAGTTAAGGTGTGAGAGCCAAAATGAACTTTTTATTGCTTTAAACGCGTTTTCAGCCCCTAATTGTACACTTCAGGTGAAAATGTCAAAATCTTCAAAATGAGCAAAAGCACAATGAAATTAATGCTTGAATCATCTTCATTTTGCTAAAATACACTAATGACAGCAAAAAGTTTGAGTCTACAACATTTAGTTAAGGTGTGAGAGCCAAAATGAACTTTTTATGGCTTTAAATGCATTTTCAGCCTGATTGTACACTTCAGGTGAAAATGTCAAAATCTTCAAAATGAGCAAAAGCACAATGAAATTAATGCTTGAATCATCTTCATTTTGCTAACATACACTAATGACAGCAAAAAGTTTGAGTCTACAACATTTAGTTAAGGTGTGAGAGCCAAAATGAACTTTTTATGGCTTTAAATGCATTTTCAGCCCGATTGTACACTTCAGGTGAAAATGTCAAAATCTTCAAAATGAGCAAAAGCACAATAAAATTAATGCTTGAATCATCTTCATTTTGCTAAAATATACTAATGACAGCAAAAAGTTTGAGTCTACAACATTTAGTTAAGGTGTGAGAGCCAAAATGAACTTTTTATTGCTTTAAACGCGTTTTCAGCCCCTAATTGTACACTTCAGGTGAAAATGTCAAAATCTTCAAAATGAGCAAATGCACAATGAAATTAATGCTTGAATCATCTTCATTTTGCTAAAATACACTAATGACAGCAAAAAGTTTGAGTCTACAACATTTAGTTAAGGTGTGAGAGCCAAAATGAACTTTTTATGGCTTTAAATGCATTTTCAGCCTGATTGTACACTTCAGGTGAAAATGTCAAAATCTTCAAAATGAGCAAAAGCACAATGAAATTAATGCTTGAATCATCTTCATTTTGCTAAAATACACTAATGACAGCAAAAAGTTTGAGTCTACAACATTTAGTTAAGGTGTGAGAGCCAAAATGAACTTTTTATGGCTTTAAATGCATTTTCAGCCTGATTGTACACTTCAGGTGAAAATGTCAAAATCTTCAAAATGAGCAAAAGCACAATGAAATTAATGCTTGAATCATCTTCATTTTGCTAACATACACTAATGACAGCAAAAAGTTTGAGTCTACAACATTTAGTTAAGGTGTGAGAGCCAAAATGAACTTTTTATGGCTTTAAATGCATTTTCAGCCCGATTGTACACTTCAGGTGAAAATGTCAAAATCTTCAAAATGAGCAAAAGCACAATAAAATTAATGCTTGAATCATCTTCATTTTGCTAAAATATACTAATGACAGCAAAAAGTTTGAGTCTACAACATTTAGTTAAGGTGTGAGAGCCAAAATGAACTTTTTATGGCTTTAAATGCATTTTCAGCCTGATTGTACACTTCAGGTGAAAATGTCAAAATCTTCAAAATGAGCAAAAGCACAATGAAATTAATGCTTGAATCATCTTCATTTTGCTAACATACACTAATGACAGCAAAAAGTTTGAGTCTACAACATTTAGTTAAGGTGTGAGAGCCAAAATGAACTTTTTATGGCTTTAAATGCATTTTCAGCCCGATTGTACACTTCAGGTGAAAATGTCAAAATCTTCAAAATGAGCAAAAGCACAATAAAATTAATGCTTGAATCATCTTCATTTTGCTAAAATATACTAATGACAGCAAAAGTTTGAGTCTACAACATTTAGTTAAGGTGTGAGAGCCAAAATGAACTTTTTATTGCTTTAAACGCGTTTTCAGCCCCTAATTGTACACTTCAGGTGAAAATGTCAAAATCTTCAAAATGAGCAAATGCACAATGAAATTAATGCTTGAATCATCTTCATTTTGCTAAAATACACTAATGACAGCAAAAAGTTTGAGTCTACAACATTTAGTTAAGGTGTGAGAGCCAAAATGAACTTTTTATGGCTTTAAATGCATTTTCAGCCTGATTGTACACTTCAGGTGAAAATGTCAAAATCTTCAAAATGAGCAAAAGCACAATGAAATTAATGCTTGAATCATCTTCATTTTGCTAACATACACTAATGACAGCAAAAAGTTTGAGTCTACAACATTTAGTTAAGGTGTGAGAGCCAAAATGAACTTTTTATTGCTTTAAACGCGTTTTCAGCCCCTAATTGTACACTTCAGGTGAAAATGTCAAAATCTTCAAAATGAGCAAAAGCACAATGAAATTAATGCTTGAATCATCTTCATTTTGCTAAAATACACTAATGACAGCAAAAAGTTTGAGTCTACAACATTTAGTTAAGGTGTGAGAGCCAAAATGAACTTTTTATGGCTTTAAATGCATTTTCAGCCTGATTGTACACTTCAGGTGAAAATGTCAAAATCTTCAAAATGAGCAAAAGCACAATGAAATTAATGCTTGAATCATCTTCATTTTGCTAAAATACACTAATGACAGCAAAAAGTTTGAGTCTACAACATTTAGTTAAGGTGTGAGAGCCAAAATGAACTTTTTATGGCTTTAAATGCATTTTCAGCCTGATTGTACACTTCAGGTGAAAATGTCAAAATCTTCAAAATGAGCAAAAGCACAATGAAATTAATGCTTGAATCATCTTCATTTTGCTAAAATATACTAATGACAGCAAAAAGTTTGAGTCTACAACATTTAGTTAAGGTGTGAGAGCCAAAATGAACTTTTTATTGCTTTAAACGCGTTTTCAGCCCCTAATTGTACACTTCAGGTGAAAATGTCAAAATCTTCAAAATGAGCAAAAGCACAATGAAATTAATGCTTGAATCATCTTCATTTTGCTAAAATACACTAATGACAGCAAAAAGTTTGAGTCTACAACATTTAGTTAAGGTGTGAGAGCCAAAATGAACTTTTTATGGCTTTAAATGCATTTTCAGCCTGATTGTACACTTCAGGTGAAAATGTCAAAATCTTCAAAATGAGCAAAAGCACAATGAAATTAATGCTTGAATCATCTTCATTTTGCTAAAATACACTAATGACAGCAAAAAGTTTGAGTCTACAACATTTAGTTAAGGTGTGAGAGCCAAAATGAACTTTTTATGGCTTTAAATGCATTTTCAGCCTGATTGTACACTTCAGGTGAAAATGTCAAAATCTTCAAAATGAGCAAAAGCACAATAAAATTAATGCTTGAATCATCTTCATTTTGCTAAAATATACTAATGACAGCAAAAAGTTTGAGTCTACAACATTTAGTTAAGGTGTGAGAGCCAAAATGAACTTTTTATTGCTTTAAACGCGTTTTCAGCCCCTAATTGTACACTTCAGGTGAAAATGTCAAAATCTTCAAAATGAGCAAAAGCACAATGAAATTAATGCTTGAATCATCTTCATTTTGCTAAAATACACTAATGACAGCAAAAAGTTTGAGTCTACAACATTTAGTTAAGGTGTGAGAGCCAAAATGAACTTTTTATGGCTTTAAATGCATTTTCAGCCTGATTGTACACTTCAGGTGAAAATGTCAAAATCTTCAAAATGAGCAAAAGCACAATGAAATTAATGCTTGAATCATCTACATTTTGCTAACATACACTAATGACAGCAAAAAGTTTGAGTCTACAACATTTAGTTAAGGTGTGAGAGCCAAAATGAACTTTTTATTGCTTTAAACGCGTTTTCAGCCCCTAATTGTACACTTCAGGTGAAAATGTCAAATCTTCAAAATGAGCAAAAGCACAATGAAATTAATGCTTGAATCATCTTCATTTTGCTAAAATACACTAATGACAGCAAAAAGTTTGAGTCTACAACATTTAGTTAAGGTGTGAGAGCCAAAATCAACTTTTTATGGCTTTAAATGCATTTTCAGCCTGATTGTACACTTCAGGTGAAAATGTCAAAATCTTCAAAATGAGCAAAAGCACAATAAAATTAATGCTTGAATCATCTTCATTTTGCTAAAATATACTAATGACAGCAAAAAGTTTGAGTCTACAACATTTAGTAAAGGTGTGAGAGCCAAAATGAACTTTTTATGGCTTTAAATGCATTTTCAGCCCGATTGTACACTTCAGGTGAAAATGTCAAAATCTTCAAAATGAGCAAAAGCACAATAAAATTAATGCTTGAATCATCTTCATTTGCTAAAATATACTAATGACAGCAAAAAGTTTGAGTCTACAACATTTAGTTAAGGTGTGAGAGCCAAAATGAAACTTTTTATTGCTTTAAACGCGTTTTCAGCCCCTAATTGTACACTTCAGGTGAAAATGTCAAAATCTTCAAAATGAGCAAAAGCACAATGAAATTAATGCTTGAATCATCTTCATTTGCTAAAATACACTAATGACAGCAAAAAGTTTGAGTCTACAACATTTAGTTAAGGTGTGAGAGCCAAAATGAACTTTTTATGGCTTTAAATGCATTTTCAGCCTGATTGTACACTTCAGGTGAAAATGTCAAAATCTTCAAATGAGCAAAAGCACAATGAAATTAATGCTTGAATCATCTTCATTTTGCTAACATACACTAATGACAGCAAAAAGTTTGAGTCTACAACATTTAGTTAGGTGTGAGAGCCAAAATGAACTTTTTATGGCTTTAAATGCATTTTCAGCCCGATTGTACACTTCAGGTGAAAATGTCAAAATCTTCAAAATGAGCAAAAGCACAATAAAATTATGCTTGAATCATCTTCATTTTGCTAAAATATACTAATGACAGCAAAAAGTTTGAGTCTAAACATTTAGTTAAGGTGTGAGAGCCAAATGAACTTTTTATTGCTTTAAACGCGTTTTCAGCCCCTAATTGTACACTTCAGGTGAAAATGTCAAAATCTTCAAATGAGCAAATGCACAATGAAATTAATGCTTGAATCATCTTCATTTTGCTAAATACACTAATGACAGCAAAAGTTTGAGTCTACAACATTTAGTTAAGGTGTGAGAGCCAAATGAACTTTTTATGGCTTTAAATGCATTTTCAGCCTGATTGTACACTTCAGGTGAAAATGTCAAAATCTTCAAAATGAGCAAAAGCACAATGAAATTAATGCTTGATCATCTTCATTTTGCTAAAATACACTAATGACAGCAAAAAGTTTGAGTCTACAACATTTAGTTAAGGTGTGAGAGCCAAAATGAACTTTTTATGGCTTTAAATGCATTTTCAGCCTGATTGTACACTTCAGGTGAAAATGTCAAAATCTTCAAAATGAGCAAAAGCACAATGAAATTAATGCTTGAATCATCTTCATTTTGCTAACATACACTAATGACAGCAAAAAGTTTGAGTCTACAACATTTAGTTAAGGTGTGAGAGCCAAAATGAACTTTTTATGGCTTTAAATGCATTTTCAGCCCGATTGTACACTTCAGGTGAAAATGTCAAATATCTTCAAAATGAGCAAAAGCACAATAAAATTAATGCTTGAATCATCTCATTTTGCTATAAATATACTAATGACAGCAAAAAGTTTTGAGTCTACAACATTTAGTTAAGGTGTGAGAGCCAAAATGAACTTTTATGGCTTTAAATGCATTTTCAGCCTGATTGTACACTTCAGGTGAAAATGTCAAAATCTTCAAATGAGCAAAAGCACAATGAAATTAATGCTTGAATCATCTTCATTTTGCTAACATACACTAATGA